>NW_022631025.1:20514543-20802636 GCF_010015895.1 Lontra canadensis
ATATATATATATATATATATGTATACACACACACACGCGCGCGCGCGCACACACACACACACAATGGAATACTATGCAGCCATCAAAAGAAATGAAATCTTGCCATTTGCAACAACACGGATGGAGCTAGAGGGTATTATGCTGAGCTAAATAAGTTGATCAGAGAAAGACAATTATCACATGATCTCCCTGATATGAGGAATTTGAGAGGCAATATGGGGGGTTTGGGGGGCAGGGAAGGAAAAAATGAAACAAGATGGGATCAGGAGGGAGACAAACCGTAAGAGACTCTTAATCTCACAAAACAAACTGAGGGTTCCCATGGGGAGGTGGGTAGGGAGACGGTGGTTGGGTTATGAACATTGGAGAGGCTATGTGCTATGGTGAGTGCTGTGAAGTGTGTAACCTGGCGATTCACAGACCTGCACCCCTGGGGCTAATAATACATTATATGTTAATAAAAATTTTTTTTTAATTTTTAGTTTTTAAACACACTAAATATCTTCTTTTAAAAAAGGAAAAAGGACAGGAATAAGAAAGCAACAGTCTTTTGTTAATTTGTATTTTTTCAAGAAAATCATTTACTTTGTTAGATTTTTAAATTAATTGATCTGGGTATTCATTTATTCTAGAATGCTTTTAACAAACACAAAAGTACAAAAATGTTACAATAAATTCCCATATATTCATCCCCTAACACCAGCTATTTTCATCATTTTTGCCAGTTTTGCTTCATTTAATATTTTTAAAAAATCAATACAGAAGGAACAAATAATGCAACTAAAAACAGCAATCAGTGTCTTGGAAATCAGAAAAAGGATGTACTACTGATAATTACATTCAAGGTTTGGTTCTTTGAACAAACAAAATAGATAAATCATTAATTGTTTATTTTTTTAAGGGCTAAAACACAAATTGACAAAAGACATGAAGAGATAGTTTAAGAAAAGAGAAGCTAAAAATGACTTTTAAATATTTGAAACAATATTAAGAATATCACTATTAATAAGAAAAATACAAACAAAAACTATAACAAGATTCCATGGTTTAGCTATCCTATTGGCAAAGATCAAAACACTTGGTAACTTCGCAGCAGGGCAAAAGGAGTGAGGAAACAGGCATCCCTGTGTAAGCAGAAGAAGAGTAAACTGGCACATTCCTAATGAAAGATGGTTTGGCAATATTTTTCCCAATTAAAATATTCACATACCCTTAACCCAGCAATTCCATTTCTAAGAAATTATTGTACAAATACACTTACAAATATACACAAAGATGCATGCACAAAAAAATTTATTTAGAGCATTCCCCCCAAAAGGCCATATATGCATATCAGAAGTAATTTGAATGTTCAAATAATAGAGGATTATGTTGGGGCGCCTGGGAGGCTCAGTGGGTTAAAGCCTCTGCCTTCGGCTCGGGTCATGATCTCAGGGTCCTGGGATTGAGCCCCGCATCGGGCTCTCTGCTCAGCGGGAGCCTGCTTCCCCCTCTCTCTCTGCCTGCCTCTCTGCCTACTTGTGAACTCTGTCTGTCAAATAAATAAATAAAATCTTTAAAAAAAATAGAGGATTATGTTTTAAATTATTTTGGTACATGAAGGTAACAAAATGTTATAGCACCATTAAAAAGACCAAAGCAGGTCTATATGAAATATTTTGAAACAGCCTCCAAAATATAATAATGAGTTTAAAAGCAAGGTTCAGAAGAGTTTGTAGAGCATGGTAAATCTTGTGTGTAGATTAGGAAGAAAGATCCCATGTCATTTCATGGAACTTGTAGAGTTGAACACGTCTGCTCTTGTTAGAAACTGAGTAGATTTCACTGTGCGCAGACATCACTTTGTTCTTGAGCACTAATTTCTTCGTGCTTTACTAAAACCCTTCTCTCTTTTGCCTTCTTTTTTGAAGGAAACTAGTACCTAATGTAATAATCATCTTCTTCATTCAACATGACTAGATATGTTTCTCACCCTATCACCACTACCTGCCTGGTTGGTTACAGGCATGTTCTAAGTGTATAATAAGAGGTTTTCTGTAAAGTCACTAGGAAGGAGATAGACACTATAATTTTAGCAAAGTTCAGGAGATATTCCAATGGTATATAAATCTTCAGAGTGCAGGATGCCTGACTGCTGTTATCAGGTTTTACTGTCAGGTCAGATCCCATAAAGGCCTTTTCCAACCCTCTACTCTTAACCTGACTCTCACAGGAAAACCAGAGAAGGGGGGGCGGGGACAAAAAACAATAACAACATTGGAGACAATGACCAGAGAAAAAGAAATTTCAAAGTGGATGGGCCTAGGTGGAGAGAGAAGCTTCTCTGGATATGCTCCAAAGCAGATCTTTTTAACAATTTTTAACTTAATGTGTGAAATGAGAGTTGCTGGGCTTATTATGAAAATTCATGAAAGCAAGAATCTTCCTGTTTCACACATGATCAAAAGATCAATTGTCAGACCATAATGCATCTTTTCATAGGTTCTCCTACAAGTCAAAAGCACCAGCCTGGGGCACCTGGGTGGCTCCGTCAGTTAAGCATCCAACTCGGTTTTAGCTGGGGTCTTGATCTCAGGGTTCTAAAATCAAATCCCCACATCAGATTTTGTACTCAGCACAGTCAGCTGGAGATTCTCTTCCTCTCCCTTTGCTCCTCCCCTTGCTTGTGCATTCACTCTCTCTCTCTCTCTCTGAAAATAATAAAATGTAGGGGCTCCTGGGTGGCTCAGTTGGTTAAGCAGCTGCCTTTGGCTCAGGTCATGATTCCAGGGTCCTGGAATAGAGCCCTGCATTGGGCTTCCTGCTCAGGGGAGAGCCTGCTTCTCTCTCTCCCTCTGCCTGCTGCTCTGCCTACTTGTGCTCTATCTCTCTGTCAAATAAATAAATAAAATCTTTTAAAAATAAAAATAATAAAAAAAATAAAATCTAAAGGAAAAAGAAAAAAAAAAGCACCAGCCCTCTACTTCCATTGCCAGGCCCTGCCTATAGGCTCCAACCTTAGTAGGTAGAGGCCTCGACTCCGGAAGCCACCCAGAAGACAGATATGGCACTATCTGGGTATGCGAGCTCTTCTGAAGTCATCCCTGGCTGCTCTGGTTGGGAGAAGGCTGAAGGCACTGCAGAATTATAGAGGAGAAAGAGGATCCAGGGAGAACATTCAGGGGAGTACCCTCAGCCAGAATCAGAGGTATCCCAAAGCTACTTACCCATCCCCACCAGTGGGGATGACAAAGAAACCACTATCTTAGCCTCTTGTGGCACTCTTGCAATATCCACCAGTGGGGATGACAAAGAAACTACTATCCTAGCTTCTTGTGGCCCTCTTGCAATACGCACCATCAAAGTTCATCTGATTTGATTCAAGACTAATATTTTTGCTTGCATAATCATGGTATTTAACATTTTACCATTCTTCCTTTGCCTCTAGGGGATAATTCAGGTAAGCTAAGAATCTACAATCAGAAAGGGATGCCTTTTCAACTTTCAATTAGCCACCCATCTCTCCCACAGGTTCTAGGACCAGTCAGGGTGAGCAAGAAAATGGGTTACTCTGGAGTTACCTGAAGTGCCAAATGTAAGTAATGACCTTTCTAATTTAGGGAATTACATTGGCTTCTGTGGCTTCTATGAGGAAACAGAACTCCTTTCAAGCATCAAGACTCTTCCCACATCTGAACTAAGAAAACCAGTCTTAGTTCCTCTTTTTAACTGTTTTGATTTTTTTTTTTATGATTTTATTTATTTATTTGACAGAGAGAGAGATCACATGTAGGCAGAGGCAGGCAGTGGGTAGGGGGAAGGGGCAGGCCCCCTGCTGAGCAGAGAACGAGATGCAGGGCTCCATCCCAGGACCCTGAGATCATGACTTGAGCTGAAGGCAGAGGCTTAACCCACTGAGACACCCAGGCGCCCCTTAACTGTTCGAATTATAGTAACTCCTTCACAATTTGGAAAATTTTAATTCAACATCCAGGATTTAAATACACAAGATTAATGTTGCCTCTCTTATTGTATACCAAGTAGAAAAAAAATAAACTCTCACTCACAAAGAAAGTCATCTGTTTCAATCATCCTTAAAATTATTTTTATGTTCATTTGCATATAGGTAATATTCTAATTATGAATGTAACATATATAATCACTAAAACAGATCCAAGAGAAACTTTATTTGGCAAACTTTAGTATGCATTTGCACCAAGAACCACATACTTTAAAACATGTATGTATATGTGCATATGCAAGATTAAGAATGCTTTTATTCATTTAGATGGTCTTTCCTCATTTCTTAGTATTCAAACAAGCAAAAGTATCCAACATATAACATTTCTGCTGATTTTATGTCTTTCTCATCCACAAGTCATTGAAGCTGAACAAAAACATTTAAGAGAAAGACTGGAATCTGAGAAGTGAATGAGGTACCATGACTTTCAAAATGTCTGTAAAACAATGTTTCTTGAGCAAATTTCTTAATATCTGTGAAAATGTATATGAGCCAGGGGCAGGATAGGGATAAGAGCAAGAGAACTAGATGCTCATCCTTAATCATTCTCTAAAATGATACATTTTCAATAATTACAACTATAACAAAATATAGAGGAGGGGGACAGAATGAAATAGAATTTCCCTGCATTAATCCATTCAACAAATGCAATGCATGCAGCAGGCATTATTATCAGGCTTGGGGATTCAACAGTGAAAAAAGGGGCCCCTGCCCACTGGGACCGTATGTTCTAGTGGAAGATGACAAACACTGCATGAATAATCGGCAGAAAATGAAGCAGGTTAAGGGGAGAGAAGTGGAAGGATTAAGTTCTCTAGACAGTATGGTCGGGAAAGGCTTCACTAATGAAGTGGTGTTTGCAGAGAAACCTGAGTGCAGTGAGGGAGTAAAGCATGAAAATATCTTCAGAGTACCCCAGGCTGAGAAATATCGAGTACAAAGGCTCTCAGAAAGGCCAGATCTAATAGGGCTTGATAGACTACTGTAAGGACTTTCTATTTCATTCCAATTGGATTTACGTTTTAAAAGAATCATTCTAGTTGCCATGTAGTGACTGGTCTGTAAGTGACAAGAGTGGAAAGAGTCTAGTAAGAGCTATCAGCACAGTTCATGCCAGAGACTTTAGCAACTTGAACTAGAGTGGCAGCAGTAGAGATGATGATGACAGATGGTCACTATCTGGTTTTAAGGTGAAAACAACAGATTTGTCGACAGAATGGAAGTGAAGAACAAAGGTGGGAAAGAGAGCCAGGAATGACCCCCTGGTTGGTGCCCTGAGCAATCAGATAAGCAGAAGGATCATTTTTGAAATGGGAATACTGGAGTCACAAAAGATTAAGGATGGAACTCAAGATTTCAGTTTCACAGCTTTTAAGGAATCATTGCAATTCATTGTCCAAGATAAGTTGTCATGGAGGCCAACAGACATGAGTTGGAAAGTCAAGGAGGAAATCTGGCCTACAGATGCAAATTGAGAATGGTTACTTGCAGGCATTGACTAGATGTAATCACATCTAATGGTATAGAGAGAAGAGGAAAGAAATGTAAAGACTGAAGATTTGGACGTAATGACATAGAGGTCTGGAAGGTGAAGCATATTGGATGAATTCACAGGTGAAGCATAGTCTCTTGTGAGAGACTAGAAAACAGGCGATAATCAGGAGAAAAGAAAATGCTAGGGCAGCTGGGTGGCTCAGTCATTAAGCATCTGCCTTCGCCTCAGGTCATGATACCAGGATTCCTGGGATTGAGACCTACATGGGGCTCCCTGATGAGTGGGGAGCCTGCTTCTCCCTCTCCCTCTGCCTGCCACTCCCCTGCTTGTGCTCTCTCTCCCTCTGTCAAATACATAAAGATTTTTTAATATAGGAAGGAAGAAAGGAAGGGAGGGAGGGAGGGAGGAAATGCTGTCCCTGAAAACCAAATGAAAAGAGTGCTTCTGGGAGGAAGGGAACAACTGTATCAAATACTCTAATAGGAGAGTGAGATGAAGATCGAGAATTAACTACTGAACTTGGCCATACAGAGTTTGTAGATGACTTAACCGGAAGGGTTACAGTAGAGCAATGGGGAGGAAAACCTGACTGGAAGCCATGGGCACACATACACTCACACACACTCCTGTCCAGCTCCTTCCTCCTGATTAGGTTAAAACAGAATCCAACATCTAGGGTCATTAACTACTTTGTACTACATTTCACTTCAGTGGACAACTTTACACAGCTACATTTTTATTTGATGATTTGGAATATATTAATAAAGGATGTCAGAAGAAAAAGAGACCTGAGGCAATGAGGAAATAACAGTTTATATGGAGAATAATGTTCCCATTCAAATAACTGCTCCATCCAATGTGGCACGAAGATGCCCTCAAAGACCTCAGTGCCATTATTCTATTAACTTTGTTAATAAGGATAAATAAAATTTTTTTGACACGTGGGAGCCACAGAAACTTCCTTCACTAGCCACCAAAGAGGGAGGCAAGCTGTGAAGGCTGGAGTAAGCTTGGACCTGCCTAAACATGGAAGTAATCTATTCTTTGGTCTGTGTCTATTAAGAGCCAACAAAAAAGAAGAGGACACGTAAGTGGGACTCTCCTGTTCTTACCAAATGGGCTGTTTAATATGTTGCCCTTTATTTAGAGTTTCTGAGCTCCCCAAAGGGTGCATACATTGCCTTTCAGCCTTGAGGACAAAAGAATAAAACATACAATTCATCACTTTACCAAGAGGGATAAGTACTGTTTCAATTAATGTGCTAATCTCTAATGAAGACAGCAGCCATTAGTTAAACAAGCAAACCATTAGGGTTGGAACAGAAATGCCAGTACACTCACAGATCTACTGGCTGCTAGACATTAGCCACAACCTACAAATCCTGAAAAGAGATTAGTAAAATGTAGTCTATTTACAAGACTGAAAGCTCTACTACTGTTAAATGAAACTGAGGAATGAACTGGGCCCATCAGCATAGCTGGATCTCAAAAGTATAATGCTAAAAGGAGAGGAGCGATGCTCAAAAAGACCTGATATAATCTGATGCCATTTATGTACATTTTAGAAAGCACTCACTAAATAATATTCCATACTAGTTACAGATATGAAGAGAGAGTTTTTATAGAGGTGTATAATGCCCCATATGAAACTGATAGTGTTTGTCTTTGAAGGTGTTGGAAAGGGAAATGGGAGGGGAAATGATGGTTAAATGGGACATTAAGTGTTAATTCTGGGTGATAGGATTATAGGTATTTATTACATTCCCTCTTATACTTTATTATATTTACCTTTAAAAAATATTTTTAAATAAAATGATAGCGTACTGAGAACCTACATCGTGAAGTGCTCTGGGTAGGAAGGAATTGTGGAGACCTGCAGCCCATATCTAGAGAGGGTCCATGAGTGGCTGCCGCATCTGTCACATGGATTTGCCTGTGCATTGACCTGAGGTCTCTCTGTGCCTCGAATACCGCCATGCAGTCTAGCAATCATTTCACAATTCACTTATCCTGGGATGGTGTGGTCAGGGAGTTTACAGCAGAATTAGAGTTTAACTGTAAAGAACTACTGATGGTCCAAGGAGTTTACAGCTCTTAGACCAGGCTGTATTTCAGAAGCAGCTTCTCAGCCAACCACTCAACAACTCATCAGAATCCATCCAGCCACACTTTTGAGCACCAGGGAAAGGACCACTCTGACCCCTCATTAGACAAGGATTGCAGGGAAATCAACGAAATTTAGCAAGATGAAGACTTTTTAACAGACCCCAGAAGCAGTCACTGAGTAAAAGCTAAATAGCAAAGAAACAGCAAGGCTTGTTGATAAATCAGATTCAGGAAGAAGAATAAAGTATCAATTATGTTAAAATCCAAATTATCATTTTGGCAAGTGCAATTTGGCATCCAGATGGACCACACTAAACAGTTCAATTCTATTTAATTATTTAAATATCATTTTGCAAATCACTTACTCGGCAAGTAGAGCTGTTAAAAATCTAATGCTTTATAGGAACCACATCACAGTTTTGCTACACAGGGAAAGACTTTCAGTAGTCTTTACATCATTTACAGTAGGTAACTCTAAGGTTTCAGTGGACTGCATGTTCCAGCAAGGAAGAAGGGAACTAATACTCTCTGAGGTCCTTACATGTACCAGGCCTGGGGCTACAGTGTTTCACCACCTCATCTCAATTCATCCTCACAACAGTAAAAGATCAAAAACATCTAGAGATGATATCCTGAAGATTTATTCTAGAATCTAGAGTTTCTAGAGATACGTAAACTAGGCTTGCACTGCTGAAGTATTTGCTTTATAAAGTCAGATGACTGGGAAGTGGCAGATCCAGACCTCAAACCTTTCTTCTAGAGACAGCTCATTTAAAATAATAATGATAAAGCAATACAGATTTTAGCAGAAAACATTATATGTAGCTATCACTGTAAGTGAAAACGAAAATTCTGGGGCACCTGGGTGGCTCAGTGGGTTAAGCCTCTGCCTTCAGCTCAGATCATGGTCTCAGGGTCATGGGATTAAGCCCTGCATCTAGGTCTCTGCTCAGCGTGGAGCCTGCTTCCCCCTCTCTCTCTGGCTACTTGTGATCTCTCTGTCAATTAATAAATAAATAATCTTAAAAAAAAAAAGTTAAGAAAATGAAAATTCTGTGATACAGCCGAACAGGATTTTCAAGAGGACTTGTAAGAAACATGAATTCTTTGGCTGATGAGCCCCTGCCCCCCAGTATTCTCTGGACTGTGGAAATCTCCCTGAGATTCAGTAACCCACGAGCAAACTTTAATGAACACATGAATCCCCTGGGGATCTTGCTACAAGACAGATTCAGATTGAGCAGGTCTAGAATGGAGGTAAGATTACGCAGGTCTACTAAGCTCTCCATGATAACTGCCTTGCTGGTCCATGAGCCACAGTTTGAGTAACAAGATGTTATAGAATATTTAACTATTTTCAGGGAAAAATGGCCTCTGGAGACAATGTTCTGCTAAGGGAAATCATTAAATCATATTTTGAATGATAGGATCTCATCTTACAAAATTATTTTTTTATATCCTCAGATTTATATCTTTTAGAACACACCCTAAAAGATAACATCTATAAAAGGGGCTTCTCTCAACTTCCCAAAACTACAGATCTATTATTTCACAAAATATCAACCCAAATTCTGTGATCTCTTTTTCAATACATTGCACACACTGACTTCTCAATTAAATATAAAGCATAAGGAATAGGCTAGTTTCAAGATGGACTTTTTGCTAGTGACCATTAATATGTTTTATTTCATGTAACAAAGAAACTGACTAAAAATAGCAGAAAATACTGAACAAATCTAAGCATTTTCAATAAGATATGTCCCTATGATCTCAGTAAAATGATCCAAGACATATAAGGATCCTTTGAGAGATTTTTTTTCTCTTTTTTCTCAATATCACCTTAAAAATTACACTAAAATTTAAGTATTTCAAAACTACTTTAAGCAGCATCAAAAAAAGACTATAGCTACTTGCTTTTTAAGTTACACCTGAGCAATTTCTTGAAATTTTCAGATACATGCCATCCTGCAATTTAAAAAAAAAAGAAAAAAAAAAAAGACTGGTTGTCACTCTTAGCCATTCAGAGAATGTAATTCTCCTCTAATATTCTAAGGAATGTAAACATATTGGTCAATTATAATCAGGTAGAAGTGTTAACCTTGACTATAATTAAAACAAAAACATGGTTTTGGACCAACATGTATCTGCTGTAAGATGGATAATGATAAATAATTCTGTTCCTTGGGTACACTCATTCGATTAACTGAAGTATATTTAATGGCTTAGGCAATTCTGATAAATCTATCGGCATGCCTGTGTCACCAATATTTAAATTTCTTTCTGAATTCAGGAGTCTTACCCTCAAATCTTTCAAGAATAATGAAAATTATGTTTGCCTATAAAATAATCCACTCCCTCATTTTTTTGTTGACTATTCAGCCCTCTCTAGTTATATATAGATATATAGAGAGATATATAGAAATAGAAGATATAGCTATAGATACAGATACAGAAATATAGATATAGATATAAAACCATACCCTTCCTGCCCCATGAAGCCAATGTGCTCGCAGGAAGCCAACTCCACCCGTAGCAAGTCAGCCCTAAGCCAAGCAGAGTATCCTTTTCCCTGGGCAGAGTAATTGGTTCAGGGATGGATTCCTAATCCAAATGGAGTCAATAAAACATGAGAAGGGTTTGTTGTCACAATCCGGGAAAGAAGCTTCCTAACTCCTCAGAGAAATGATCCTGAAGGAACCTTCTCCCTGTTCCTGGCAAATACTAATGAAGCCATCTTGTAACCACAAGGGGGAGCCAACCCTTCTGATGAAGCTGGCACCAAGGCAGGGAGCAAAAAGAGAAAAAACTTGCAGGTTGTTCCATAGGACCACCCTCCATACACTCTTTCAATCTTCTATGCAACCAATATTCCTCTAATTGATCTATGAAGACATTTTGAAAGCCCCTTCAAATGCCTTGCTTTAGTTCAAAAGTACACTCTGCCACATTTCCCCTGGCACCATAGTCCAATATATCTGTCAAAGAAGGAAATGAGGTTACTGTAATGATGACCCAACCACTTCCTCTTCTTGGAACTCCAGGAAATAAAGCTCATAATTCAATAGTTTGCAGAGTCTCTCTTCCTCTTTTTGAAAACTGGAATGGCAAAATGGCATTCTCCCATATCTGATTTTCCAGCATACCTCATGGTTGCCAAGATTACTCAACAAACTCACTTAAAAGTTTTTCTTAAATTTATTGAAGTAAATTTTAAAGAAAAACATATATTTATAGCAAGGGAGTAGTTTCACTCTCTTTGCAATCTTTTTGCCCATTTTGGTTCTCTCTTCCTGTTTGACCACAATCTAATTAAGGAAGGCTTGTTATCATTTTCTCTCCTGTGTTAAGTTTCATAGAAATTTATCCCTCAAAAGAAGTCCAGAAGTAGCTAGCCCATGGTAGGTAGAGCAGCTTCATAGTCATCAAGGACTTGGGTTTGTTCTCTCTTACAGCTCAGCAATCTTTAGCATGTACCTCACAGTCCTAAGTAATTAACAGTGTCAATCTTCTTATCCATATTCCAAGCAGCACAAAGGAGAAAGGGAAAGAAAAATGTGCCTCTTCCTTTAAACAACTGCATTGATTAATTTATGCTATATAGTGCTATGCCTATAAACTCTAAAATATCAGGGGCTTACAGTATTTTTTTCTCATTCTTTGTACTCCTCAAATTCATCTCTCTTACCACTCAGACTCATTCCCCCTCTGCATGTACCTCCTCTGTTCTCAATCAATTTCTGACTCCTCCATGACTCCTTAACACACTGCACTCTGCCCTCCAAACCCAAAGTCCCCTACCCGGGCAATCTCCTTTCTACACCTTCTTGCTGCAGCTGGAGATTTCAGGAGCCACTCAAAGAGTAGCCTTTTCAAGCAGTGACTGTTTTTATTCTTATACCCAATATCTAACAAGGCCTAAAGATACACCAGTTTCCTCTCCCATCCTGCCCTTGTTCCTTATTTCGATTTCCAAACAATTGTTTTCCCCTAACCTATAAAATTCCCCAGGGACAAGGAAGCACACGTTATCTGATTAGATTACCACATTAACCTGCCCTCGTGGCAGTAATTTACCTTTCACTGCTTCCATATTAATATCCTAGACCTTGTTATTACCAACCATACTACCTCCAAAATCTCAATTTCAAGTATCTCATTTAGATCACCATCTCCAATTGTTCTTGCTCATCCCTCCAACAGTCGTGATCCAATAATTCTTCAACCATATTGGGACCTCCCATTGAGTGCCCTTACATTTCACTGTTACGCACTCTTGTTTGCCTCCTCGTTGTTGTATATGCCTGCTACATCCTTGTATCTCTCTCCTCTGTCTTATCACCCAGCAAGAACCCAGTCTGACCCAGTGCCCTATCCAAGCAGCTGAACATGGCAGGAGAAAGCCCCACAACAACGCTAGTGGCTCACCATTCAGTGTATGTGCAAACCCGAAGCAGGGCCTTGATATAGCCTGTTGAGCCTTATTCAACATTTTCTGATACAATTCACTCTCCCACTCTTCAGAAGATCCATCTCATAATTTGTCCTTTCTCTGCAAACCTCCAACAACTTGTTGTTGTTGTTTTTACTAAGAAAACAGAAACAAAGCAAAAGCTTAACTATTATGACAAACCACTCCAAAATGTCATTGAAAAGACCATGAGAGCTCTGGAGTCTAAGTGAAAAGTAAAGAGACAGGTGGGAAAGGTATAGAAAGTAAAACAGCATCAGCAACAAGGCAACAGACTTTTTCCTCTTTCTGTCTCAAAGGCCAGCTCTGGTTTATTGTCATCTGCTCCCCACCAGGGCCAGAGACCCTGGCCATACAGTGATTAATACTCTCCCAAAGTCATGCAGTCTAGACTCAAGTCTTGGTGCCACTGACCTTAATGCTACACAAACCTTCCAAATACAGATAAAAGACGTGAAACTGCAGAGACATAGTTTTCCTTATAAAATGGTACAATCAGCTTCTATGATTTATTTCTTTTAATATATGCAAATGAATGGAGAGGTGGGAGGGGTTTAACTTCTGTAAATCTACTTGAACTCCTCTGGGGAAAGATGTAAATAAGTAGAGCTACACGTTCATTGTAAAGACACAGACATGCTATTATCATCATTAGTAATAATTTAATTTTATTAGCTAATTGTTATTACATTTTGATGCATTCACATGAAGGCAAATTTTATCTTCCTGCTATCTCTGCCATTAAAACAAAAGAATAATGCTGTCCTAGATGATAAGAATAATGACTATACCTGTCAAAATAGATTTATATCTTGAGTCTCGTGCAGCCTCTGCAGCATGTTTTGCCAGGAATATTCATTTGTTCTTTTTCCTTTTCTTTTTTTTAGGGAAGAAGACAGAAAGCAGATTTCTACCTCCACCTCTTGAGCCTCCCTCTTAAATGATGCTCGGGGCAACAACCCTTCAAAATTAGGTACCAATCAGTACCAATTCCTTTGGTAACCATTGTAATAACATTAACATGATGAACTAATGAGATATTAATGCAGTAGTAATAGACATTTCCATAGGAGTTCCATTGTAATTGAGTAGGTTAATAATCTGCCTTAATCTGTGCTTGGCAAATGTAATGTATGATGAATAGGGAAGGGCAGAATTTTGATGACTTTCAGTTTGTAAGGTGTTTGCTTTTTCAAAACAGAAAAAAAGAAATGCACCTGTTTTTAAAAGTACATAAGTGAACACTGGAGAAAACAGCCCAGAGTGTCATAACCCTTATTCCTTGAGGCATCTCAATGTATTTTATATATTTTACTTCCTAAACAGCAATAGATGTGGGGAACAGATATTTAAGATCTTTATTTGTATTCGATATGCATCTAGTAGTTCATTCACTTATTTGACTTTTAGTCTATCAATATTTAGCAATTTTAATTACAGATGGCAGAGCTTTGGGAATTTAACAATGGCACAGTGTTACTTTTAAAGGAAAGAAACAGGGGAGCCTGGGTGGCTCAGTGGGTTAAAGCCTCTGCCTTCGGCTCAGGTCATGATCCCAGGGATCTGGGATCAAGCCCTGCATCGGGCTCTCTGCTCAGCAGGGAGCCTGCTTCCTCCTCTCTCTCTGCCTGCCTCTCTGCCTACTTGTGATCTCTGTCTGTCAAATAAATAAATAAAATCTTTAAAAAAAAAAAAAAAGGAAAGAAACACCACATACCTACTCCCTGCACACAAACATACAGACACAGATACACACATCTACATACACACACATAAACACTGTGAAAGAACATTCCAAAGTGAAGTAAGACATGCTAAGAGAGTCATGCAAAACAGGGTCTAGAGGATATTGAGGAAGAAAGGCCTACACACATCTTCTGTTTCAATTTTCAGAATATCACAGACATTTGACTTTTGTCCATTGCACCTAGGCCATCTTCTGGAAGATACCATTCTACTTCAGACTGAAATAGAGATAATGTAATACCCGCTAGCTAAACAGCCAATCCTGGATTAGTCAGTTTAACTTTGTCAGCACCAATCATAATTCCTTTAAAACATGTTACGTGACCTTGTGGTTTTGCCTTTATATATCTGCACTTCCTGTTTGTAATCTGAGGCACAATTTCAATTTCTAATTTTAGCCCACACTATGGCTTCTGCATTGAATCCCTAAGACCCCAAATAAACGCTCTAGTTGCTTGATAGCCTCTTCTTCTTGGTTCACAACACACATATGCACACACACACACACACACACATGTGTACACTCACTCACACACTGAAGAGCTCCTATTATTTGAAAGAAATAAAGAAATAAGGTCAAGAACCTTGAAAGAAATAAAAAGGAATATAGTGATGGAAAAGAAAAAGCAAAAGCAAAATTGAAAAGCCAAGATATTCAGAGTCTTTCAACTGGATTCAAGAGGATACCTGCAAATAACCCTGGTTTGAACTCTGCTGAAAGAGAAAGGAGTGAAAAGAGCAAGGCCTTTATATGATTATTTATTCCAGCAAACAACAGCACATGGCAACTCAGAGCCTTTCTATTCCCTGAGCTAATATTTGGAAGACATAGTATCTCCAGGGCAAATTCTAAATGTTCCTCTTCTCTCTAAAGAGGAAAGGGGAAAAAATCAGAGGTTTCCATCATTCAAGGATAAAAAGAAAATACTGGTGAAATTCAACATTGAACATTGTACAAGGAAGATAAAAAAATTAAGAGGAAGTGTGCTGATAAGCTTTGCTTAGCAAATACAAATGAAGGCTAAGTAAACCCATGTGATTTTTTTTTTTTTTTAAGGCAGACCGTTGTTAAATTAACTGGCAGCATTTCAAAATCTCCTTAACCGTGAATGTTGAAGCCAGTTCTGCTCAAATATTAGCCCCCTCCACACGAGATCTACTTTCTTGAACTGCTCCAAATGGTCTGGTCATGCCCAGCCTGAATACAAAGAAGGAATAGCTTGTGGATTTGCTAGCTTCCTCTCATCCTCCCCAATTCCATTTCCAGCTGATAATTACAATGGCCCATTTCTCTACTTCCCTGGGAAGTACCTTAGTAGGACTTAGCACCAAGAGTCTGCTGGAGCATTGTCCTTTAGCTCCCTCATCACAGACAGGGGATGATCAGGGTCTGCCTCTAGCTTCACCCAACGTATTTCATCACTTACAAGCTTTCTGACCTACTGTAAATTTGACAACAGTAAGAGTTTTCAACTCTCAAGTCTTCAGGGGAATTCAATGGGCAGAACAGGTAGGAGAAAGACCATCCTCCCAGATTCAGAAGGGGCTATTTTCAAATCCTATTTTCAAATTCAAAACTCAGAATTCTAAATTCTGTTTTCAAATTCAAATTTTCTTCACTTAATATTTTATGTTACTTCATCTCTCTACATTTCAGCTTCCTCAAATGTAAAAATATCAGTATTAGATGCCTCAAATTGCCATAACAGAATCACGCAGATTGTGTGGCCTAAATAACTAAAGTTTGTTTCCTCACAGTTCTTTAGGCTGGAGTTGCAAGAGCAAGTTGCTGGCAGGGTTGGTTTCTATTGAAACCTCTCTTCCTCGCTTGTAGATGGCCACTTTCTCGCTGTATCTTCACATGGCCTTTCCTCTGTGTGCACACAGAGATCATTCCCTGGTGATTCTTCTCTTCTTATAAGGACATCAGTCCTGGGGTGCCTGTGTGGCTCAGTCAGTTAAGTATCTGACTCTTGATTTTGGCTCAGGTCATGATCTCAGGATCATGGGATTGAGCCCCATGTCAGGCTCCCTGGGCAGCAGGGAGTCTGTTTCTCCCCCTCTGCACCACCCCCCACCAAGGCATTCTCTCTCTCTCTCAAAATAAATAAATAAATAACTCTTTAATAAGGACATTAGTCCTATCAGGTTGGAGCCCTACCCTTATGATATCACGTAACCTTTTTTACCTCCATAGAGAGACAGAAGTCTCTAAATAGAGTTACATTGAGAGTTAGTGATTCCACGTATGGACTTGAGGAAAACAAATTTGGTCCCCTGTAAGACCCACCTGGAAATATTTAAAGGATTCCCAGAGGTTTCATATTTTATGATGGAAACTCCTGCCCGTGTACACAGAGGGTGAGAGGAAATAGAGAAGGCCAAATTAAAGCAGCATTGTTCCAGGAACATGTCTGTGAATAAGGAGGATAAAACTTAGCTCATATATTTTCTCTGGCCCTTATTAGCAAAGAGAATATATTTATGATATACCTAAATAATTAATGATTTTTTTCTTCTCTTCTATTAGGAAACATTGGCATAACCATAGCCCATATGGCCAGAATACATAGAATTCTATTTCTGTCCCTGCCATTGACAGATATAGTCATTTCGAATATTACAATTTCCCTCTGTTTTTAAAGGAAATCAAATATTGCATAATAAACTGCAGTGCAAACAAAATGTTGTTATGCTTCTCAACAATTATAAATAACCAGATCAACCTTAATCAAATTGGGAGAAACATTAAGAGTCTACTGAGACCATTAGCTGTGGGGTAAGGTAAACAGAAAAAATAGAATACTCAGTGAAAGACACAGACCCTTAGTAGCTCTGCCCATACCCTCCTCTGAATAGACACAGTGGTGTGCAACACCCTGGATCCCTCAGGTTACTGGACTCTGGGTTGTTACCTAACCCAAAGTTTGCCTAACTCTACATTAGTCAAGGAAAGGACATGGTTTCCATGTCCACCCAGCGACAGGGCTTGTAAGGCCCCTCTACTAGCTCTATTTCCTTACAGACCTCGTGAAACCTCCTAACAACCCATTCTCCTTTCTTGGACTGGCTTTAGTGAGTTTCTCTTTCTGCAATCAAGGAAACCACTACTACCAATTTTGAATCCAGGACTGCAGCTTTTCTGTGACTTTCAATGCCATCAAATCTGGGGAAACACTCCAAAGCCTGAATGTCTTTTGATCCAGTGGCTCCTAAAGGAGTTTTTGTTGGTATTTTGTTTATTGGATGTTTGTATCTGATTTTCTCACTGTTATTTCACATTTCAATGTATGTGGAGACTGTCAGTACTGAATCACCATAACAGGTCATCTCTACTGCTGAAGAATTTGTCTTGGCCTGTGCAGATGAATTCACCTATAAATATTAAAACATATCCTGAGCTAAAGAAAAACATGGCTAATGTCACACTAGAAAAAGAGAATCGGGGTGCCTGGGTGGCTTAGAGGGTTAAGCCTCTGCCTTCAGCTTGGGTCATGGTCTCAGGGTCCTGGCATGGAGCCCTGCATCAGGCTTTTGCTCAGTAGGGAGCCTGCTTTCCCCCCCCCCCGCCCCCCGCCTGCCTCTCTGCTACTTGTGATCTCTCTCTTTGTATCAAATAAATAAATGAAATCTTTAAAAAAAAGAAAAAGAGAATCAACAGATGAGTTTTCAAATCAAGGTTCTTACCCTTCATTGTGAAATTTATTCAAAGGATTCTGAATGCAAAAGAGGAAAAAGCCCAGAGCTAGGAATCAAGAGGCCTAGACACTGGTGTCAAATCTCCCTCTAACTAGTAGGCTCCATAACCTTGCATACTTGTCCACCAGAACTTGCAGTGTCCTTCCCTTGCTAAGGAGGATAACAACACTTTCCCAACCTGACAGAATTGTTACAGGAAGTCAGTTGTTCAGGGTGATGGAATGGTTAAAGTGAAACTTCAACAGTAGGTTTTTAAAAATAGTGTATTATTTACTGGTATAAGTAAAATCCTGCCTGGATTATTATGAAGTAGGATTATGCTTCCATTTTGAAATGTAAGAATATCACACTTAAAATATACAGAAATGTCCTTTTATCTAACAAGTCTCTACTTTGACATGCAAAATCTATTTATGAGAACCAGCAGGTCTTCTCCTCCCCAACTCAGGCCTGACTTGGAAAGGAGTTGGGCATGACATGGGCATGATGGCTAACATCAATTTTCCTTCCTCATCCAGACCTCTACTTCCATTCTTCCTATTTCAATCTTAAGCATCATGAGGACAGCAAGTAAATCTTATTTTGCATTTTGCATTAGATGCTCAGTGCCCCAAAAATACTGTGTTCAGTAAATACTGCTGAACAGTTTTCAAATAAATAAAACTTCCTGCAAACTATTCCTTCTTGTAAAGAAACTACACTACTACAACACAAACTTTCTCATCCCCTCATTTTTACTTAGGAATCCTCATACTACCTTTTAACAAATACATATATTACTTCTCCAACTTGATTTAAATTGTTGAGGTCAGGATATTTGTCTTCACCTTTTTGTATTTTTTCCACTACATTTAATGCAGTAGGAACACAGTAAATACTGGTTGACTAGTTGAATAATAACTTGAATACTTAATGAAACTGATAATTTGTTTAAAAAAAAGAAAAAAGGGGGTGCCTGGGTGGCTCAGTGGGTTAAGCCTCTGTCTTTGGCTCAGGTCATGATGTCAGGGTCCTGGGATCGAGCCCCGCATCGGGCTCTCTGCTCAGCGCAGACCCTGCTTTCTCCTCTCTCTTTGCCTGCCTCTCTGCCTACTTGTGATCCCTGTCAAATAAATAAATAAAATCTTTTAAAAATAAATAAATAAACAAACAAAAAGGTCAAAACAGTTGTAGGATGAGTTGACTAATCCATGTCTCAATTTTTTAACACATAAACTCTTCATTTTTAAGGAGCAGGGATTTGAACCAATATGTCCAAAGAGTCACAGATTTTTAATTCTTAGCCTTCTTATTAATATGTTACACTATTTTATTAACTATTCTGTGCCTTCAGAGCCTACTTTGTTTTAGTGGGGAAAGGACAAAAGAAGAATATGTAAGAGACACTTTTGGGAAAAGAAGAAGGAATTAACATCAAGGTTTTCTAGTTTGAAAATATTAAAAAGCATTCCAAAATAAAACAAGTCAGCATTCTCAATACTGGAAAATGACAGTGACTAAAAGTCTTTCCGCTTGTATGAGCACTGTCCTCTGTCCCCATCCCCAGTGCTGGGTAATGCAGAGATATAATTTATGATGGATTCACAAACAAAATGGTCAATGGTTCAGCACAAACCAAACATGAGCAGACACATTTCTAAACCCAACCGTCATGCTGCTTACACAATCTGTTGATCCATTGAACAAATATATGTTGAAAGATTAAGCGGGAGTTGACTGCCATTCAGGAAGATAAATGTAGAGTAGACTCATTTTCCGCCTGACTTAATGCTTAAGGATTTGTATTAGAAGGCTGTTGGGGAGGGGGATGTCTGCGGGGGATGGGAGGAAAGGAAATTCCAGTCACCCAGATCTTTAGAATGAGATTATCTCACCAAGGACCTCACACAGAGGCATTTGCCAGCCATCTTTCACATCCGGGACCTTCCTCTCCCCTTATTCTTTTATTGTGGAGAAAAAAAAATTCAAGGAAATAAACAAGTGCTTCAGGAGCACTTGCCTTGGCTATTCAGGCCTTGTTGATGGAATGATAGGAAACAGAATGTCTTATACAGTACAGTTTGAGATTTAAAAGGGGAAAAAAGAGTCAGGCTGTCATAAAAGCACATTGTTATCCAGCTGTCTCATAAAAGGGCTGTGAGCCATTAAGCTATAGAGAGAACTGAAAGCCTGAAGCTAGAAACTCAGTGTTCCCGCTGTTGGAGCCAATGCCATCCCTAAGCAGAGAGCTCGGCCAGCCTTGATTCGGCTCATACTTGTTGACACCTTCCTCAATTGAGGTATGAGGCCGGGCTTCTGGAGTTGCATTTGTCCAGCTTTGCTGGGCTGAAAAGGCAGCCCTTCACTGTTGTTGATGTTGCTATAAATGTTTGGGTCTCACAAGAGAGCTTTGTTAAAAAGAACTGAAAGAAAGAGAGAGGAGGGAGAAAGGAAGGAGGAAGGACAGAAGGAGGGAAGAAAAAGAAGGAGGAGAAATGAGAACAAAAAAGAAAGAACAGCCAATTTTAAAACATAAGTAGGTTTTCCTTGATGTTTAAACCGGGGACCTGTCTACAATACAGTGATACAATCATGCTGCTTCCTTGTTCAGCAAGCTATGAACAACTTCCAGAGACATCCGACAACTCTGGCCTGGTCAGGAACGCATTAAAAAAGAAACCCACTAAGCTCTGCAAAAAGAGATGGATCTTGACCTACTGAGATACATGTGCCAATAAACCCACCAGAAAGCAATTCACTTCGATTCATTATTCACTGAATACCCATATGGGTGGTGGCATAGGAGGAAGAACCATACAAGCTTACAAAACACCTGACTCTTATACTTGCAAATTACGTATGCCAACAGAGACCATGTGGACATGTGCAGAATTGTACCTAGAGGTCCAGGAAGAGGTATGTTTCCTTTGTTTAAATTGGGGGTGGGGGGGATTAGACAGTGCTGGATTTAAGCAGTGCTGTGAAGAGGTAAAGGGAGATGACCCAGGACAATTGCAAACATACAGGGTGGATATGAAGGCCAGAGAAAAACAGTATTCAAAGTAGGCTAGGAACATCTTTATCTGCCAAGCAAAGTGATGAGTTTGGAAAGCAAAAGGGTGTTGGGTAAAAATGACTGGTGATAGGTCCTGAAGTTATTTTTAGTCAGTCATGAGCCCTTGTTTTTCATTTTCAAATGCATCCCGTAGAGGATGGAGAATTACTAAAATATAAATGTATGCACATAATTCTCTAAGCCAGACTTTTTTGGGTTCTTGTTCTCTTTAACTTTTAATTTTGTTCCTTCCCATCTGATTTCCTACCCTGACTCATCACAACCCCCTAAGTTGAAGATGTTAATGACCAACATATTCTCATCCACTGTTTTAGTTTCTCATTGTTTTAGTTGTTTTATTTTACTTGGGAATTTTGCTGGGATTTAAAATGATGGCACAAAACAGGTGAGTTTGGACCACTCTTTCAACATAACAGCCCCATTTTCTCTTTGGTGCCACTGCTAACCGGCTTTATCTTTCATGAGGTCTTTACTTCTGAGTAAAATCAACCATCTAATAGGACTAAGTCTCAGTCAACGAGTTTTAACTTTTGGACCTGTGAGTCTGCAGTCCATTTTATTCCATTTGTTTATTTTAACTAAATGTCACTGACTTTGAACTGTTTAATCTGAAGCATCTGATCTCTCCTGTTCTTGGATGGCTAGAATTTGGCAAGCCAAAATGTTAAGTACAAGAATAGAAAAGAAGAAACACTGAAACTAATGAATTCAGTGGAAATGGTTAGCAGTCTTAAGAAAATATGACCATATGGGTTAAGTTATTGTAGGTTATGGATTGGGCTTTCTGTTTGGTTTGGCTTGGAGTGGAGGGAAGTTTTCCCTCCTATCACCCTTCTACACTTAGAATAATACCCAGAAGCACAGGGTATTATTCTGTGAGGGACTTTAGGTCTTCTGCAAGGCTATCCCATTAGACAAGCAAACCCATGTGAATCTTGCACATGAGGGGAATTGGAAAGCTTTCTCACATATATTTACATAGCTTCCTGAATTTTGCCCTGGAGTGCACAGGGAATAGAGTGTATGGTCTACTTTCACTAGATCCAGGCACCTCAGGTTCAGGTGAGCAACTGTGTCTTAAATTACCTACCCAGGTGAGTAGGAGCTAGCTGAAAGCAAAGCACAATCTGAGAGAGTCTTTTCACCTAACATGGGGAAAGACTAGTGCAGACTCTCCTGACTGATTTCTGGCTGTCCCAGCGAAGGGAACAGGATGTATGTGGGCCCAACCCTACTCTAGTAGGAGATAGTACTGGTAGTACTGGCCTGGATGCCCCTCAATAAAGGAGTACAGAAAAATATATCGTCATTGGGAGATTTCAGGAAGAGGAAAAGTTAACGATTCTGCCACAAAATTCTATCTGGATTGAAAAAATAATTGTTTTTATCCTCTAAACCCATAAGAAAATCTTACAGAATAGTGAAACTAATGGTGGCCAAAGCTAATGGAGTCTTTTAAAAAGTATTTTATTCTTTCTCAATGAAGCTCCCCATACATGATTACATTTTCGGAAGGAGCTGAAAGTTATTTTTGCCAGAATTAAAAGCATAGTTAGAAATTCTGCTCCATATACAACGGTCTGCTGGATTTGAAATATTGCTCCAGAGACAAGCCACATGGCACTAGAGAATACCTGAGTCAGCAGAAGGTGGGGAGGACCGTGAAGACAGTATTTATTATGTCTTGAGACGACTCCATAGGTCACTGCTGATTTCTGTTTACACTGCACTGACCTTTCACACTCCCGAGCAGTTTGTTCAGCTGTGATCTATAACCAAGAGCACATGCAGTATGTCATCTGTGGAGCCCTGGGCGAGCCAACCAGTATACCCAAGAAAAGAGGCAGTACATGGACCGAGAAACGTCCATCAGCCCGCAGTTCTTTGAATTGTCTGTTTTCTCATTCTGTACGTTTGTACTAACAAAAATTGACAAGTCTTGGGATGCTAAGAGGAAAGCATGATCTGAACAGATTGGATTTTAACAAAGTGATTATTTCCACTTTACATTATGGTAATTACAAAATGAGCCTGAAGAAATAATTCTATCTCTAGGTCATTATTTCACCCATCCCAATCATGATATGTTCGGTACTGGAGTGCAACATAATACTTTTTGTAATGGTCTATGCCAACTCTTTTGCAAAGGATTATTTGAGGACACCAGGCTGTGATTGTAAAGAAACCATGGGCAGTTCTTTTATCCTTTGAGATTGATGTCTGTGTTCTGACTCATTGCGGGTCTGTTTCTTGAATTTGGAGCTCCTTGATCATTCATCCAGCCATTCAAAAGCAGGAGATTCCTCCTGTTCTTCTGGATGTGACTGCTTAACTCCACTGCAACAGGAAAAATGTTTTGTGATAATTTCGAGGCTAAAAAAAAAGTGTCATATATATGTAACATAAGCAATAATGATATAGTGTTTGTTTCCTAGACAGAACTCCAATTCCAGGGACTGGACCACTTTGATCACTCACTCCTTACTTACAGTTTTAGCTCATGTGAGGGGGTCTCTCAAAAAGAAAGTCCCATGTACAGATGACCCTTAAGGATGGCCTCCTCTAGAAAACATTGCCTTAGCATGGTGCACTTCCCCCACAATAGCAGTCCACACTGTACCCTCACCCCACACAACTGGTTATTTGAGGGCAGGACCTTATTCATCCATACAGCATCAGTTCTGTGCATAGTACCTAACACACAGTAGGCAATCAATAAATGTGGAAGCAAATAGTGTGTCTTTTACTTCTTCCTTAAAATCCATTACTACCTTGGGATCTGAAGCTATGGATTCCTTTTAAAAAGGAGAAGGACTGAGAAAGAACAAAAGAGAAGGGACAGGGAGAGGGAAGAGAAGAAGAAGGAAAGAATGAGAGAGGAGGAAATGAAACAAAATAAAAGATTAAAAGCAAGAAAGAAATAAAAGAAAGGGAAGAATGAAATGAAGGGAAACCCACAGCTCTGTGTCTAACATAAGGAATGTGGGCATAATAAAAGAAGTAATGTAGATGAATATAAAGTAATCAAGTAAGCATTATTTTTTGAAGATGAAAACAAACAGAATTTAGAATATGTTTCTAGCAACACAGCAGACTCATCCCTCTAGGCAGAACTAAAATGCTGAATAAAATATTTAAAATGTCATTTGAATGCATGGCTTGGCTAGCAGGAAAATAAAAGGGTGGATTGGAAGGCAGAGATGAAAAGTATGAATTAGAAAGGTAGGCAAGCAGTAAAGAAAGAACTTGTCTTAGGACTATCTAAAAATCCTCAAAAGACCTATAACTCAGGGGCCCCTGGGTGGCTCATTTGGTTAAGCATCCAGCTCTTGATTTCCACTCAGGTCATGATCTTAAGATCATGAGACTGAACCTCCCATCAGGCTCCACAGTCAGCATGGAGTCTGCTTAAGATTCTCTCTCTCTCCCTCTCCCTCTGCCCCTCCCCATCGCTCATATGCTATCACTAAAATAAATAAATAAAATCTTAAAAAAAAAAAAAAAAAAAAAAGAGGCCAGACTTATACCTCATTTTGCCCTGAGCTGTACCCCAGCTCTCCCATGAGAACAGTTCAGATTGAAATGCTTTGGCATAAAGTACCCCCCTCTATACACCATCCTCCCTGCCCACCCAAATATACACACTCCCAGAGGGCAAAGGAAATAAACATCCATACACTTTACAGAGGGAGATGCTGGGCATATATGCCTCACTGAGCTTTGGCTTTGGATTTAGATGAAGTAGAAAAAAATTATACCATGAGAATTTCTAACCAGAAACCCCATCTATTAGGTATGAAAGAAGAATTCCTTCTGTCTGTGTGACTCCCAAGAAATTACACATGGAAAAAAAATTCCTTGAAGTGGCCCGGCCATCACATTCACAAACCATGAAAGAAAGAGGAGAAAAGGAGAAAGACATACCACTTCCATTTCCCAGAAGTTGTACATAACAATTCTGGCCACAATTTCCTCGTGACCTTACTTAGCTACATATGCCATCTTTATTCTGGGTTCCAGGATTCTACTGATAAAGTGAAATGGAAGAATGAATACTGGGGAGTAAGCTCTGTCTTTACTTCCAAATACTGAGATGACCTCTGACAGAGAATTAAGGTAATACTTGTTCCTCAGACATCTCCAGTTAGTGGTAGAAATTTTGAGCTTTATTGTGGAATAAATCAATTTTGTCTCTACATTTTCTTAAAAAATATAATGAGATAAAAAATAGATTTTAAATTGGGAATCAACTTCCTAAATAATAAGAAAAGGGGGAGAAGAATCCAAGAACAACAAGTCATATAGAACACTTAGAGTTCTTTTTGGGGGGGAACTTGGAAGTTTCTAGGATAGATAAAACTGACTAGAACTGAAGCAGGATTATTGTATCTTATCTCTTTCCTCTCATTTTTCTCCTTATAACACAAACCTCCTCAAGAGAGCATAGTGGCAAAGCAGCCCTGCAAAGGTAGGAAAACAGGGAAATAAATGAATGGTTTCTTTTTGATGAATGAAGCATAGGAAATTGCCATCTTAAATTTTGAAATGGTTTACAAAGAATGGTTTTCTATATTAAGGTAGCCTCTTTTTTTTCTTTAAGATTTTTATTTATTTATTTGACAGAGAGATACAGACAGCACAAGTGGAGAGAGCAGCAGGCAGAGGGAGAGGGAGAAGCAGGCTCTCCACAAAGCGGGAAGCCTGATGCGGGGCTTGATCCCAGGACCCTGGGATCATGACCTGAGCTGAAGGCAGACATTTAACGGACTGAGCCACCCAGGAACCTCTTAAGATAGCATATTTAAACAAAACAAAAGTGGGATGCCTGAATGGCTCAGTGGGTTAAGCTTCTGCCCTCCTGCCTTCAGCTCAGGTCATGATCCCAGGGTCCTGTGCGGGAAATCTGCTTCTCCCTCTTCCTCTACCTGCTGCTTCCCCTGTTTGTGCACATACTCTCTCTCTACTCCTTGTCAAATATATAAATAAAATCTTTTTAAAAAAGCAACAAAAACAACAACAACAAAAAGCAAATCCACAGCTAATGTTATTAAATGTTCTTTGCAGAAGGGAAGTGTAAGTTTCTCTCTGTAGGATTAGCTTTATATCCAAAACAAACAAAATCACAACACCAAATCTGAAAATCCACAACAGAGGCATGTGCAATTTCCCAGATATAAGGGAGATATTTTATTTTTTTTGTGTGTGGTGTCTCCAACTAATCAACCAAAAATAAATAAATAAATAGCACTTACTGCTGTGCAAATATCAAAATAGCAGTGACTTGTGGGAATAATTATTCTGGCTAAGTTAAAGAGAAAACTTATGGGCTAGTTTCAGGGTACAAAGAGGACAGCCTCACATTCTCTTGCACACTAAAACATACATTTATACTATATATTTCTGTTGAGTTGCAACAACCATTTATATCAGCACAAAAGATCTCCAAATGATTCAGCTCTATAATCTGAATTTTCAGTGTTTCTACTTAGTCTGTACACATGGATAGCAATAAATCTACAATAATCTAGTGCCACAAGACGGAAGAAAACAAACAAAATGCCTCTGCAAAAAACTGAGTGGTGCTAAAGAACAGACATTTTGTCATCTAGCTTTTTTTTTTTTTAGATTTTATTTATTTATTTGACAGACAGAGATCACAAGTAGGCAGAGAAGCAGGCAGAGAGAGAGGGGGAAGCAGGCTCCCTGCTGAGCAGAGAGCCCGATGTGGGGCTCAATCCCAGGACCCTCAGACCATGACCTGAGCTGAAGGGAGAGGCTTTAACCCACTGAGCCACCCAGGTGCCCCTGTCATCTAGCTTTTTAACAAATACAGATCTATCTGGTAAGTGTTTTCCTTATAGCAGGTTATACAGCAATCCTCTTCACTCGTCTGCTTCCTTCCCTCTCTACTTCTGGAACTCCCTGGGTCCAGGACAGGAGGACACCAAAATGTAGAATTTACCCAATGGCTTTAACTCTCTGAAACACAATATTCAAAATATTTAGTTAAGTCACAATTTGGTATGAGTATATTCTGTAGGATTGTTTTGGGGTTCAATGTAACATAGACCCACATAAAAAAGCTTAACCAAACAGGGCATTATTTTCTCTTGTAACAAGTGGAGGAGCAGGCCACCATGCTCCGACTATTTCTATCTTTTCAGCCGCCATCTTTAGCACTTTGCTTTCACCCGATGGTCTCAATATGGCCACTATACCTGCAGGCACATTTCAGACATGCAGAAGACACAAGCGACAAAGAGGAAAATGAACTATCTATATCAAGAAAGCAAAACTTTCCTAGATATCCTTAATAGAATTCAACGTAGGTCTTGCCGGACAAAACTGAAGGAAAATCTGCAGGAAAGGCTAGACAAGGGGCTATTTTCACTAAACATTACCACATCAAACAAATCAAGGACCTTAATAGGAAAGATATGAAAAATAGTGTAAATATTTAATGCCAAAATTCTGGAATTTTAATCCTTGGAAAAACAAAGCTTCTGAGAGGAAAGTACAGTATTATATTCACTTTTGCTCTCCAAGTGCTGAAACATAGCACACAGTCATTCAGTAACAACTTCTTGAGTTCCTATTATATGCCAGGTGCTGCCTTGGGTGCTTGGGATACACCCAGATAAAAATTCTTGTCCCCTTAGATCTTACCTTCTAGCAGGCAGAGACAAATAACAAACTATAGTCTCAATAAATAAATACATTCTATAGTTTATTCACAGGTGATAAATTCTATGGAAAAAAGGTATAGCTGAGTAAGGAGGATTTGGAGTGGAAGGTTGAATGGATGGGCTGTAACAAAAATAAACAAAAATTGTGTGTTAATTTGCTCTTCTTTCTACCTCAGATCCTTCTAATTTCTGGAACATATAGTGTGTTTTATCTTAGGGAAAAAATAAAACAGTACATTATTTTTTCAACTCATTCTTGAAAGGACTGAATCCAGCTGCTGTTACTTACATAAGAAATGTCAATGATTGTGTCAGGTAGTGTGTTAGCCTAGACATTGCTTCACACAGGGGGAACTATTTGCAATTTACTTTAAAGGGTCTAATTCCATAAGGAAAAAGGAAAATTCTGAGTAAAAAAAAAGAGCAATCAACAAAGAGAAAAATGCTCTCCTGACCTGGTGCCTTTTGAGTGTCAAAAGCATGGTCTTTCTGGGAAATGTGGCTTTTCAGTGGGCACAGGGCAACTGAACTCTCTTCTGCTTTAAATCATAAAAATAAGAACTACACACAGACAAACAGACACAGGCAAAGAGAGACAGACACACACACACACATGAAGTTACATTTCGGAGTTTAAAAAAAAAAAAATCCAAAATCAACATCTCCCAAGGGATTGGAGTTTGATTGATTTTATTTAAAGTCTGGGTGGGTTTCTGACCACTAAATATTTGCTTAATTATCCCAGCAATGAAGAGTGATGCTCTCATTAGCAGGGGTTAGAAGCCCATCTGTGTTCTCTGCCAGTTTTCTGTACAGGATTGTAAACCTGCAAATTGCATGTACAGTTGGGGAGTTAGAAAATTGTAACTGCAGCTCTGATATTCATTAAGCCGTGGACTTGGGTAAAGCAATTTTTTTCCCTGGGCCTTGGCCTATTTGTGCATAAATTATAGCTAATAGAACTCCACTACAATGCACAATTTCAATATTTTAATGCTAAGCCAAAAAGTCTTGTCTTGTGTACTACTCATTGGCAAAAAAAACTGGTGCTCTTCCAGATCCTGAAGCTGAGGTTATTACACAGAATCCAGAGAAATTACAGCACAGTTAGAAAGCAAGAGAAATCTTATCACTTTGGAATTTGCAAGCACAGAAATCCCAAGCATGCCATGTGTCCTGTCCCTGAAGAAAACTGAAAGTGATTACTTCTCCAGAAGAATGTGAAATACTATGAGATGAATTTCACAAGTGTTAAGGGAAATGACCAAACCAAAGTCATTTGATAGTTACTCTCAGCAGGGGCAAATCTAGATTTTGCAGGCCTGGAGCTTTTACATTTTTGTCAGAGAGAGAGAAGAGCTCTTTAGTAAAAGGAATACTTAATGAATATTTCTTTAGAATGAAAAAAAGTCACAACACATAATAATTTTATTAAATGGAAAATATCACAAAAGTCACAAGATGTATATAAAAGCTGACATTTGTAACTTCCTGATGTACTGCCCTAATACTCACCCCTACAATTTTTTTGTCTGCATCCCTGACCATTTCTTCACACAACAACAATTTTGAAAAGCATTTTCAGAGGCAGATTTACCATGAAGCAGATAAAGCTTCAGATTCAGGGCCCCTCACTCCCATGGGTCCCTTGCAAGACTCTATACCAATTTTGTATTTTCCTCAATTCCCATCAAGAAAGAAAAAAAAATTTGGTGTTTTTATAACTGTCTATGTTACATTATCAGACTATATTCCTGAGAGGAAAGAACTTTCACTTACTAGGCTTCAATGAGAACCAAATATTCTGCTAAGAACTGAGGATTGGACAAATTTTCTCCATTAGTTTCTGACTCTGTACATTTTAAATTTTGTTTTTCCTCCACTACTCACACTCTTACAGTGCTGGGCTATGAAACACAATCATAGTGCAAAACCAGTCCTTCCTCACACCTTTGTGGCACAACACCAAGTCAACTAGCACAATGGGCAGTAGGAACATTCCAGGAAACCATTCCCATAGCAGGACAGACACCTAGCCCAATTTTCATTCTAAATTAACACTCTTTACATAATTCTAAAAGGGACTATGAAACATGTAAATACATCTCACCAAACCCAAACTACGTGTATCCCCAACTCAATTTCCTCTTAGGTAGATTCTCAACACATATGGCCATTATACCACCACCCTATGCAAGAGAAAGAATAGTGGAAGGAAAGCTGGAATGGAAAGAAACCATGATCTTGGAGGAAGGCAAGATGGCAGAAGAGCAGGGGACTTTGTTTCATCAGGTCCCTTGAATTTAGCTGGATATCTATCGAAGCATTCCAAACACCCATGAATTCAGCCTGAGATGTGAGAAAGAGACCATAATTTTAAATAATATGTTTCAAATGTTCTACTTTTACATATTTTACACATATGATCTTTCAAGTGAGTAGCCCTGACTTGAAACATCATTCACTTAATGGTAAATCTTCACTGATTCTGAGTCCTGAGGTCTCCACTCATGCTCCCATGATGGGGATGATGCCTCAGAGGAAGTAAATGGCTATACAGGTGTATAATATTCTGAGCTTCAGAACAGCATTTTGGCATTTCTACCTCATTTGAATCTGGAGATGTGAATTCTGGTTTGGATTTCAGAGGACACAAATGATTCCCTCAACTGTGGTTCACTCATCTATCAAGTCACCCAAAAAATACTTAAGAAATTCTTATCATCAAGAGACTATGCTTAAGGTTGTAGTTGATGGAAGAATAAGTAAGCCACAGTTCCTTCCCTTAAGGGATCTAGAATCCAGTGGAAAAGAAAAAGAAAAAAAAAAACATAATGCAAGGCAGACTGCATTGGAAGAACAAAGGAAGGAGATGTTCAAATTAGAATCCAGGACGGTCAAACTGTGAGATCATTCATCTGAATAATTTTATAACCTCTGATCCTCTCTGAGTCTCAGTTTCCCCATCTACAAAATGCAGGTAGTAATATTCATCTCACAAGACTAATGCTAAGGATTAAAGAAGATAAAATTATACAAAATTGCCTAAATTTAAGGCTTTCTGTAAATATCATTCCCTTGAAACAAAAGCAAACTTACTCTTTTACATATCTGCTTTTGTTCTAATGTTCAATAAATCTTTGTTGAAAGTAGAATAGCAAATAACCAGGTGAATGAAATAAAAATATAAGAGATGTGAGGAGTTCCCAGGGAGTATCTGATCTTACCCAATCCTTAAAGGATGTTTTGAACATGGTGAAGAGATAACAAGAAAGCGTTAGACAGGAGTCTTTCAATGACAAATGACAAACTCAAACTGGCTTCATCAAAAAAGAGGGAATAGTTGGCTCATGAAACTGAGAAGACCAGGGGCAAATTTGGCCCCAGGCTGGCAGAACCCTAGTATCCAAACAATATTCTCAGAACTAGACTCTCTCCACTGCTCAGCTTTGCTTTTCTTCATGTTGGCTTTATTCCCGGGCAAGCTCTTCCCATGCCATAGCCAATGGTCATCTTCAGCTCCAGGTTTGTTTACATGGGCCCAAATCTGCAATCTCTGTGGAACGAGTCTCAAATTTGGAACATGCTATGAAGATGGTTGGAGGGGTGGCATGCCTTCAAGGAGGCATTCCACCCAACCTGAATTTTGGACAGTGAGAATGGGGAATGGATAGATCCTTAAAAACATCTAGCAGCTTAAACAGTAGGGGGGAAGAATTGCTATGGAATTCTCCTACAAAGGACATTTCAGGTAGAGAAGAAAACAAGAGCAAAAGCTCAAATGTTTACTGAGTACACACTGCCCTGGTGTCTGGGAGGACAGAGAGGTGAGAAGGATGTGATTCTGGCCTCAAGTAGGGGAGGTAAGGCATGTCTGAAAAATAAACAACCATAATCCAAGATAGGAAGCGAGTAAAGCCCTAAAAAAGGTAGATAAATACCATTCTTTCAGAGAAGGCAGAGATCTCTTTCAACTAGAAGGACTGGAAACCTTTCAGAAAAGACCTGGCACCTGAATCTGATTTTGAAGAAGCCTGTAGGAAAATGGTATTCATAAATCATCTCAAAATCAGCCCTAGCATTGGCTTTTGGAACTGTGGACATCAGAACGTCCAGTCATTTCTCAAATCATCATCATGGTCAAAGATCAGAGTGGAAACAAAGGTTACAGAGTGGTTTGTATTGTGGCAAGAATTATACTGCCTGGGCTAAAATCTCCATTTTAAATTTTAAGTAATTATATGTTTTGTATTTGTCCCTTTATTCATCAATTTAACTAGAGGTCTTTCTTTTATTGAGGTAAAGTTCACATAATAAAAAATCAAGCATTTTAAAGCATACATTTCAGTGGCATTTAGTATACTCACAAGGTTGTTCAATCATTACCTCTATCTAGTATCATTTCCCTAAAAGGAAAACCCATATCCTTTAAACAGTCACTCCCCATTACCCCAACCCCCACATCCCCTAGTCTCTGGCAACCACTCATCTGGTTTCTGTCTCTTATGGATTTCCCTGTTTCTGAATACTTTGTGTAAATGAAATCATATAATATGTGACTTTTTGTCTGGCTTTTTTACTTAACACATTTTCAAGGTTTTTTTGTTGTTTTTTTTTTTAAGATTTTTATTTATTTGACAGACAGAGATCACAAGCAGCAGAGAGGCAGGCAGAGAGAGAGGGGGAAGCAGGCTCCCTGCTGAGCAGAGAGCCTGATGTGGGGCTCGATCCCAGGACTCCGGGATCATGACCTGAGCCGAAGGCAGAGGCTTAACCCACTGAGCCACCCAGGCGACCCCACATTTTCAAGGTTAACTGGGCCTCTTTTGATATTCCTTCTCATAGTCTATAACGTGGGGCTATAAATATCAACTAAGTTCTACTGCCTAGCAGCTCTCCTGAAATGAACCTTCTACCACAAAATGTCCACCCACACTGGTAATCAGTATGCCCCCAGGGGTCATGTCTTAAGAAGTTCTTTCCACTCTTCTGTAGACAAAAGCAAGTCTTGATGTATAACGATTGCAAATTAGCTGGTTGCATGTTGGGTGCTTGCAGACTCCCAAACACATTCTATGGCCATACAGAACCCCTTCTTCAAGGACAGTAAGTCAAGAAGCCGAGGAGGAGGCAGAAACCAGGCTTGCAGCTCAGACTTCAATCCTATCCCCCAATCTTTTTACCTTTATCACAGAATTTAACACCTCAAAGTTCTTAAAGAACATCCAGCTTTTTACATAATGAAACTGAGGCTCTACAAGCTTAAAAAAAGATCACATAGGCACAGAGTATCAGAGCTCATAGAAAAGCTCAGAAATTCATGGCCTAAATTCAGTGTTCTCAGATATGACATGATGTCTAGTACTTTTCTCTCTAGAAGCAAGCACCAAGTATAAGAAAGCAGCAATCTAAAGAAAACCTCTCAACTCTGGGAAAGCTAAAAGGAGTCTCAGCTAGCTACTTTTTAATTTGTGCAAATAATAAGTGAGGTAACACTGTCTTTCACAAAGGAAGAGAAGCTGGTGTATCTGCATACCACTCTCATTTTGGATTTGCTCCCCAGAACACTGAAAGTGAATGACCCAGTACTGGGGGAGAGGGTAGGATTAGGGGACAATGTTTACAGGATTCAAAGGCAATGAAGGTATCTTATTCATTCAGGAGCAGCTAAAATGCTGTTCTCCCTCTCCAAAAAAAATCGCTTGTAAATGGGAGCTAAGATCCTTCTAGGCAGAAATGCAAGCCTGTAAATACCATGTCAGGATCTTGATTTTTTTTTATAACATAAAGTTAATGATGCTTAAAATATGCACAATATGTACCCCTGTGGAACACTGAATTATCTTGATGTCTGCACTTCGGGGACGGTCTATAAAGAAAATAATTCAGAAGTGAGTAGACATAGCTGGTACTGTAAAACGCAATTAGAGAAAGAGGTGGGAAGCCCCAGATGCATACGCAGCCAAACTGAGGGGGAAACAAAACAATGTTCAATGTGCTCATCTTTGTTTTTTAATCTCATCTTTTGAAAGATTTACTTCCTGAATTTTTGCCTGAGAGGTTTGTGTGAGCATTTCCTGGGGACAATTTACTTCTTTTTACCTTCGGGAAAAGGTACTTTCAAAAACAAGTCAACTGGACCGTTTTCTCCCTGCAGTGCCACAACACTCAAACCCTCTGCACCTAAAACAAACAAATAAACCAAAAAAAAAAAAAAGAAAAAGAAAAAAAATCTTCTAACTAATATTTAGGCTTTCAAAAGCAGGTTGGCTTCGAGACTCGCTAGGATAATCATTTGCACCTTCCTTCAGCCACACATAATACAGTCTTTATTCAGCAAATAGCAAAGTCGTTTCTCGGCAAGTCAAAGGTCACTTTTTGCTGTATTAATAGCTGCTCTGGGAGGGTCAGTGTTGTGCTATCCTACATTTTTTCCAGGGCCTGGAGATGCAATTTCCTACAATCTGCAGGCAATTTCCTACCAATTTTCTTGGGGAGCTAATAGGCTGTGACAGGAGATGGAGCTAGCAAGCAGCAGGCGGCTTCAGAAAAGACAAATTGCATCTCTGCCACCTAACTGGGCAATCTAGATCGACAGAGTTTATAGCTTTGTAGTGTTATTGGGCCCCATGCTAACAGCAAATCATTCACGCTGCTTGCTGAATTTCATATTCCCTTCCTTCCGACTTTGTTATTGCCACATATCACTTTGTAGCACTTTCCCTGGAAATTGCAGAAAAAAGGGGATCACATATATATTAGGGACTTAAATGTCTCCTAAATTGCTTACCAGAAATTATTAGCATTCAGTAATTTCTGTTTACGAAATTAGGGCTAAGCCGCTGATTTTTAAGTGATGGGATGGGAAGCTTGGAAAGAAGAGCCAAAAAGGAACGACGAAGACGCTGTGCAACAGGCTGCAGCCCTCCGGCCAGCAGAGAAGTTATTTCTTCTATCTAGCAGGTCCCTGTGCTTGTGTACAGTCAAATGCATTTCAGAAAATAATATAAACATTTGCAAAATGTGCTCCTGACACTGATTTATGTTTTGCCTAGATGGTTTTTATAAAAAGTTAACAGTTTAATACAACAGCAGAAATGCTTTCAAAGGATTCAGAAGAAACACCCTTATTTTATTGAAATATTCTTCTTTATTATGTGAGTAATACATTCAACCTGAAAGATTTAGAAAAGGTAAGAAAAGGGGGAAAAAGTCTAATTTAAAAAACACCTAGCCATTGTATCAACTCAACCATTTTTTTTTAATTAATTTAGAAGAGTACTGCTCTGTGCCAGGTACCGCACAAAAATGAGTAAGACAGGCTCCTGCTGCTAGGGATTTCAGTCTAGTGGAAGAGACAGGCATGCAAACAGATAAGTTGTAAGACACTGTGCCCCGGGATCTGAATACCAAATGTGAAGAAAGGGGAACAGACTGCCTGCAAAATTAAACTGAGGGGAGAAGCAGAAAAGCTCAGATGGAGTTCAATAGTGCAGGTAAATAAACAGCAGAGATTCAGAGTCAGCTCTGCTTTCCTTGGAGTGGTTCTATCTGAGAGGATCGATGTGGATATAGTAACCAAAGTACTCAGATTATTTGCATCTAGAGACTATCACTTGGAAAGCATATAAACAGTAATGTTTTAGACAACATGATCTATGCCATAATGACTGTGCTAATATTAGAGTAATATTACAGTAATTCCACCCTCACCTGGTATAAGAAGACTGGAAGGAAACTTAAGGTTACAAGGGTCTACACAGGAGAGGGTGTGAAGCGGAATATGTGTCCGAGAGAAATGCATTATTCCTACCTAATCTTATGAACTTCATTTCTAAATGATACCTAACTCAAGAACTCAGAGAAGCCTGGGACATTTAAAACAAACTGATCTCTAGAGGTAGTAAAACTGAAGCAGAAACACCTCTCATTTCTCTGGGCTGGATCAGCAGCCACTGGCAGAACTATTTAGTCTCCGCTGCATTTGTTGATACCTCCATAAAAAGTAGTGTTATGATGCTGTCCTTTTCAGCTACCACACCATATGTGAAGAAGTAAACAGAAAGGATCGCCTCAGAGGTGGAAAAGGGAAAGTTCTGGTGTGGCAATTTTTAAACCTTGGGATTTGGGGGGTTGATTTCAGCAGGTCATCCGGCTCACTGGTTTTGAGGGCAGGCAGGGGAGGTTCACTCAAGTAGGAGAAATGTGAAGGATTCCAGCAAGATTTTTTGTTCTAAATGACCTCTTCCACTTGCTACTTATGAATCTGAAACTTCATTATCCATATTTGTTCCTATCCTGAAGGCTTATTTAGATGGCCATCCGCCTTAAAGACAAAATGTGTTTCGATCTCAAAGTCTTCGGAGCCAGGCCTAAAATAATCCTTGGGATACATGACTGACTGAATTGAATAGAATCAACAGTCCTACGTTAAAATGCAAACACCCTCTGGTATAAACTGGTATAAACCAGTCAGTATCCCAAGTACCCCCACCTGAGGAGGTTCTAGCTGAACAATCTGGGCAAAGGCCTGACATCTGCATGTTTGACTCTCCTGCCTCGCTGATTTAGAAAACCACTGGGACAGGCAGAAGCTGAGAGGGGTGGAACAGACACCCAAGTACACCTCTAAGAACATGATGACGCACTGTGGGAAAAGCCTGCGAATGGGCCCTCCATTCAAAACCACACTTTAAATCTTATGAGCTATGGGAACTTAGCCAAGTGACCTAGTCAGAACACATTATTTCCTTATCTACTATAGTGTAGGTGGTTGGAAGGCTCACAGGAGGTAATGCTTGTGAAGCTCACTCCATTATGGTCAAGACTGGCCCAGCACCTTGCACAGAGGAGACTGATAATAAATGGCAGCTCTTCTCTCTCTTCCTCTCCTCCTCTTCCTCATCATCCCCCTCCTCTCCTTCTTTCCCCTCCTCCTTTTCATCCTTCTCCTTCCTCAGGTGACAGTGGATGTCCTATCCTCGCCTGCCTAAGCCATCCCTGACAACATGAAATGCAAAGCCCTCCACAGTTTCTCAAAGACCCACATGGAATCAGTCTAAGCACTGGGTACAGTGTTCTCTCTCCATCCTCCCTCCTTCCCTTTCTCTGTCACTGCATTCTCTTGGGCATAACTTCCAAATGGGTGAGCTGATTTAGAATATTATTACACCAGAGTGGATGCTCTCAGTTCCTTCTTGTCATTTCTAGACATAGCGGGTTTTAATCAGATTCTGTACCACTTCTTGGATGCTGCATTCATATCTCTCTTTCCATAAGTATCAGAAAAGTGAGCCCTAAATTTAATACCACTGGAACTATATGACACAAAATGGCACCCTGTGGCTTGAAAGAAGCAAAGGGCTTCATTAAGCATTTTACTTGTTACTTGAAGAATTAGGTGAGGGAGAAAATTTAGATTATATTTCCTTCACAGATAAAGACAAGTTAAGGACCTATCCAAGGTCACACAGTACTTCATATATTCCTCAATGTCAAAATTAAAAGAAAAACTTTCAGGCATATTTTCATGACCTTCATGGACTTAGATATAATGGGTTCAGGCTCTGACTGCCATGGGGTCATCTAAGAATCAGGAATGAAGGGGTGCTTGGGTGGCTCAGTGGGTTAAGCCTCTGCCTTCAGCTCAGGTCATGATCTCAGGGTCCTTGGATGGAGCCCTGCATTGGGCTCTCTGCTCAGTGGGGAGCCTGCTTCCCCCTCTCTCTCTGCCTGCCTCTCTGCCTAATTGTGATCTCTCTCTGTCAAATAAATAAATAATATCTTAAAAAAAAAAAAAAAGAATCAGGAATGAACTAGGAAAGTCACTGTTGAGAAAAAAAAAAAACTACATCTTTCATTTCTGCTTAACCTTTTAGACTAAATGCCCACCAGCTACTGAATCTAAGAATACTTAGAAATAATGTTGAATGAAATTACTAAAGATTACAATTTTTCATAATATGAATAAATGGGACAGAATTAAAAATATTTCCTACTTAAAACTGTCCAGTGGGAAAGAAAATTAGTTTATGCTTAGTAGAAAGATACATAAAATTTTACTATAATTTAGCCCTAAGGAATTTTTTAATTACCTCAGTAATGAAAAATGTAAAATTACTGCGAGTTCATGTGCTGGGATCTTTCAACAACCATTCCTCAGCTTTAAACCACTTGCCATTTGAATATCTAATTTCATAAATATTATGTTTCCAAAATCTTTGGCCCTTCAAAAGATAGGAGTGAATATAAGATAACATCTAGCAATAACTTATACTCAATAAGGGGGGAAAAAGGGATAATATACACAGACTGTACAGATCCAACTGAGTTCAAATTCCAACCACTCATTTCTTAATCAAGAGCAGTGACAAAGTCACAAATTCCATTGCTGCTCTGTCTTCAGAATTAGGTGCAACGAGTCAAAAATGACAACCTTTACTAGTTTTTGTGATCTGGCAAAGGATTAAGCCAAAAAAATAAAATATTTTCCCAATCAGCAAATGTTCCTATGAATGGATTGGCCAACAATCCCAGATGCATTTCTTTGAATTATATCTTTCATGCAATTCCATTTTTCCAATGATCCATTAGTTAACCAGAAATACTGTACATATTTTAATGGGTTAGGAGACCTTAAGGGAATTGATGCATCTCAAATGAATGCCTCAGGGGACTCTGGTTCATTGCATAGAAGATAATTCTTTCCTGAAAAGGAGCAAGCTTCATTTGAAATTAAGATTTGGAGATCATAAACAGAATCAATTGAGCTAAGAAGTCTTTTGAAATGTATGGTGCATGGGAGGGAAATGAGCATTTGCAGGTTATGTGGAGAGTAAAAGGAAGGCCTAGTGGAATGACAGAAACCTTTTCCCCTACCTTTGTCACTTCAGAGCCTGTAAACAGTATGTTTTGTGAAGGAGACTTAAAGGATTTTACCGGTCAATGTGCTGCAATAAGAAGTTTGTTCTTGAGAGAGAGAGGGACAAAGAGGGAGAAAGAGAGAGAGAGGAGGGAGAATAAATGTTGGTCATGTTCCAGAATATTTTGATGCCGTTAACCACAAAATAAGTTATTAGCTTATTGTAAGTGCAGCCAGTTTTTAAAGTAATGGAATAATCCACTGTGGATTGCAGCAAGGAAGTGGAAAAAAGGGTGTGAAATGAGCAGATGGATTTGATTTTAAACAAATTAGACCCATGACAAGGGATGTAACAAGTCATTTTTCAGTTTTCCATGCTATGGGTTAACTTCCTTTCATGACCTTTCCAGCCTGCCAGCTCATTTTTTCCCTACCGTGATCTCAGTCCTTTTCTTGGACAGCACTTTTGTGTTTTGTGACTGTAAACTACTGTGTCTCTTGCTTCCACTAAACTGATCAAACGAGACACCACCGGGACTGCCACAGGTGAATGCTTGATTATTTAATCTCCAAACTAGTCATTCTCTTCATCTCAGACTCATTCCTGGACATATTGATAAACACAAGAACAAATGTTCAGGAGATGTCACACCTTTTTAACGCCACAGATTCTCAGAATATTCAACAATCCCACTGGTAAACTCATTAATGCGGATGATACCAACCCCAGACTGACTCATGATATGGATCATCTTTGTCCCTTCCATTCTCTTTTTTCCATGCTTGCCTCCCTGCCCTAGCTTCACGTGTTCAATGGTTAAAAGCTACCAGAGACCAACCCTGTGCAGTGAGGTGTACCCCACCACCAAGCCTGATACTCCCTAGCAGTATCCACTGTCTCAAAATGCCCTGCTGCCATCTCGATACCTCAATAAACTTCCATGTCTTTACTGCTTATCTCAGCTAGAGTGCTGGAGAGAAGCAATGGGTATATATAAATTCATATTAAGAGGTGAATGATTGGTCCCTTTGACCAAAATTGTAAGTCTGCTAACGGACCTTTCCCTGTAGTCCACCTTTGCAGAGCTCCCAGGATGATGTGTCTAAAATGAAAAACTGACCAGGCTCCCTGTGACCCACAGAAAATGATTAAGGCCCCGATCTCACTCCTGGCTCTACCCAAATACCCATCATTTGCCCAGGACTTAAACCTTGCTCCTCCCTCTTCCCATCACAGAACCATACTGAAATATTTACCTTTCCTCTGAACTTTCACAGCTTGATTTAGAACACACCTGCTCAGTCACAACCATCTAGCAAAATCGGAGTTCAAAATCTTAGTTCAAGCATCACCTTCTCTGGAAACTTCCTTGACTCGCATCCAATTGCAAAGGTCACATGGCTCACTCATGGGTGTCAAAAATCTTACCTAGCTCATGATAGCAATTTCCAGCAACATTCAGTAATTTCGGCAAATTCTACCATACTCAGATTGTTCAGATGACCAGCGAGAACATATGAGTGGCAGGACACTTGTGTATTAAGAACAGAAAAACAAAACAAACAAAAAGCAACAACAACAAAATCCAGGGTGTGAACAAAGGGCAAGAAATGAGTGTGCGGTAGACGGGAGCCCACACAATCAGGCAGCTCTTAGCTGGTTCCTGCTCCCAGAACCACCGGTGCAGATGCCACGCCCTTTAATCTCACCCCCACAGTTAGACGCAAGGGGACCCGCAGAGGGAGCTACGGCGGCGGAAGCTACTTATTCCGGAAATTATGTCAGCCCCCATAGCCACCCTGCGGCACATGAGGGCGGCCCGCCTCCCTCTTCTCCCAGACACGCCCCTGGAATCCCTGTTACCTACACAGAGGTCCGTCCTTGCCAGCCTGGTCCTGTGGTGACACAGAAGGCAGAAGATGTGCGACAAGTCGGGCATGAGAGGCGACGGGAATGCGGCCCGCTGCTCACGCAGCGATTAGGCCTCAGAGCCTGTGCAGGGAGACGTGCAGGGCACAAAGCGGAACAAGCTGCTACAAGTCATGGACAGCAACGACGCGTTCAGAAACTGAAAAGGTATAAGGGTTGGGTTCTAGGAAATTCTTCAGAAGAGCACATGGGAGGCTTTCAGACCACTACGGGGTTGGAAGAAGGAAAACCGCATAACCCCGGAAGTTCTTATTAACGATGGCTGCAGATCTCGCGATAACCTAAAGACTTGCCTTGGGGTTATTGACCGACAGGGGGTGCAAAGAAGCTTCCGGTGGTTCCAGAAGCTTTTCCATATCGTGATGTGGGTGGTATAAAATCAAGGACGAGTTTTTAAAAATTATTGTTTATCTGAAATTCAAGCTCAGCTGGGTTTCTTCTATTTGCGTAATCTGGCAAACCAAGGACAGTGGTTACATGGGTCTAGACCAGTGCTTCTTAATTTGGGGTGATTTTACCCCAGTGGACATTTGTCAACATCTGGAGACATCTTTGGTTGTCATAACTGGGGTGGACATGCTACTGACACCTAGAGAGTAGAGGTGCAGCGATGCAGCTACACATCCCCCCATTACACAGAGCAGTCCCCACAACAGCAAATTTTCCAGCCCAAATGTCGGTAGTGTTCATCTGTGTAAAAATTCAGCAGCTGACATCTGATAGGTTCATTTTACAGTATGTATAGCACAAAAAACGAATTTGTGAAAAAAAAAAATTCTGAATAACAAAATTAATTACTCTGCAATATTAGAGACCTTAAAATGTGTAAACGTTTGAGTTATTTCAGATAAAGCATCTCAAGAACACTTTCAGAAAAAAAAGAAAATGAATTCCCATTTTTAACCGTATTTATTAACTGGAATGTGCTTCATTAAATTTAAGTCCATGAGGAGAGGGGGCAATATGGGGCTCCAGGATTTTGTGAGTTGCATATTTCTTCAACATTTCCATAAGACTTCATGGCCATGGTCCCCTGGGGCACCCCAACAAACTCACAGGGACATCATGAGACATTTTATTTTACATTTTCTTTTCTTTTCTTTTTTAAAGGAGACTCCATGCCCAGTGTGGAGCCTAATGTGGGGCTTGAACTCACGACCCTGAGATCAGGACCTGAGCCGAAATCAAGAGTCCAATGCTTCACCAACTGAGCTACTCAGGTGCCCCAGTATTTTACATTTTCAAGGGAAACACAGATATACTTAACAACTGTCAGATGAAAGAATAGTATGAACGATTAGCTTGAGCTAGTTGACAGTTTTAGCATTATATCCCAGAAAAATCAACATGGATCAGGAATGAGGAGTGATGGTTCAGTCTGCTTCTAAAATTTGACAAGTTGTTTAGTTCTCAACTGGTGTACACATCCATGAGTAAGTGTGGTCATCTAAAAAAAGGTGTTTTTTTCCTTCAATTTATGTGTGTTTAAATGGCTACTAAGTTTATAGGAGACAAGTATTATAGGACACAAGTTGTTTGGATATAACTACTTAATAAGCAGAACTGTTAGATATTTCTTTTGGCCTGGGGTGCCCTGAAAATGTTACAGGGTGCCATGAACAAAGAAAGTTTGGGAACCTCTGCCTAAGATAACTGAATAATTATATAAATTCAGTAGTGTTTATATAACACATATCACACTATTTTGCATTTTTTGAAAATAATTATCTTTTTCCTTAAAGTTATCTTTGCCCAAAGACAATGAATGGTTGCTAAACGACAATTGAAGGAAGGGGGGAGGGGAATGCCTTTTCATTTACTTATTTTTAAAACCGCTTTTATCAAGGTATGATTGACCAAAAACTGCATGTATTTAATGTGCACAGCTTGATGAGTTTGGAGATAAGCATACACCTGTGAAGCCATCACCACCAAAAAACATGTCTTTTTGAAAGAGGGAGCTTGTTACTCTGAAAAGGAAGTAACTCAGGTGTGATGTCAGTCAATGGGATAAAATATGAAAACTCACAAAAGAGAGAAGAGAGGAAGAAAGGGAAATTTGGGACCAGCAGATTTGAGTGGCAGGCTTTTCTTTCCCTGTGTCTTGACATGACAACACAGACATAACAGCCCCTCCTGTTCATGGGAGTGGCTTGGCCTCCACGAGAGCACAAAAGGCTCAAGATAAAATTTCTTGGGCTGAACATGAGAGAAGCTGATGTCATCACATCTATCTCATAATCACCAGTGGAAAACAGCCCATTCCTCCTTGAGTTAGCATAGAATTTTTCAGTTGTGTTCAAAGCATGGCCACAGACATGTTCATTTTGTTGCCTGCTTCTCACTTAGCAAACAGCATGAACATCACTGGGCCCCCAAAAGCCTGGCCCTGGTTCAAATTCTCTGGCTTTCCAGAAGGCATCCAGGCCTCTCCGCTTCTGCACAGGGCAGTATCCCTTGACCTTTTGCAGTTTTCCACAATTGTGTCATATCTAGACACTCACAGGCAAGCACAATTAGTTGCATCATCTAGTGCCAGGGCAGAAATGCCAGGCTGGTGAGGAAATGAATCAAAACGAATTGAAATTACCTGCAGAGAGCTGATGAGGGAGGCTCAAGCTGCAGCAAACATCAATGAGTGAAAAAAATGATCTGCCTGAGAAAATCAATGAAACCAAAATGAGCTGACCATACAGAAGAGTTCTCTCATACACACAGGCCATGCCTGACCTCAGACGTGCTTAGCAAATCCAGCACTTGCCCAGCTTAGTGAAGAGAGCATGATCTCTTTCCTCTGTAGCAGTGTTTCTGGAACTTAATCGAGCTCAGGAGTTACCTGGGGATCTCATTAACATGCGGATTCTGAATCAGTCAGGTACGAGGGGGGGGCCTAAGAATCTCCACTTCTAACACTCGGAGGCTGCTGGTATTTCGACTACACTTCAGTTGCAGGCTTCCTGGTGTGTTCTCTCTGGACCAGCTGCATCAGGCATCAGCATCACCTGGGAACTTGTTAGAAATGCAAATTCTTGGACCACACTCCAGACAAACTGAATCAGAAACTCTGGATACAGGTATGGAAGTCTGAGTTTTAACAAGCTCTCCAGATGATTCCAGTGCACTCCGAAATTTGAGAACCACAGATATTCTAGATCTGAGCCACTTTTTCATATACATTCATGCCCATTTCTACCATGAAAATTTCTCTTAATAAGCAGACTGTAAGATCTTTTGCTGTCCTCTGATATCATCTCTTACATTAACTTTTCACATGCCCTTATTTATCTCCTAAATTATATCAATAGCTATTATCTTGTCTTCCAAGCTATATCAAGAGCTACTTGAGAGCAGGGACCATACCTTGTGTAGTTCTGTGTCTCTAGCTCAGCAGTGTTTCCCATATACCATATGATCAATAAATACTTGCTGATAGGCTTGTAGATTCACATTGAAGCCAGATGTGACTAAGTGAGGAGCTGGAATTCAGTTGCTAGTATGAGCACTCTTTTTAAGTGGATACAATGTATTTGTATTAATTATTTAACATTGCATAACAAACCACAAGAAGAACCTTAGTGACTTTAAATAATAATACTGATTTACTCTCTCTCATGGTTTCTGTGAATCAAGAACTTAGGGTGGGCATGGCTTGGCAGTTCTAGCTTGGCTTGGGGTCTCTGGTAAGGTTATAGTCAGATATGGTGGGCTAAAGTCAACCAAAGGCTTGACTGGGCTTTAAGAATCTGCTTCAAAGATGGCTCCTTCACATGGTTGGCAAATTCATGCTGGTTGTTAGCAGAGCCCTCAGTTCCTCTCCATAGGACTGCTTGAGTGACATCACAACATGGCAGCTGGTTTCCCCCAAAGGAAGTCACCCAGAAGACTAAAGGAAAAAATGCTATGCTGTTACTTTCTTAGTATTCTATTGGTCACATCTTCCTGATTCAATGTAGGAAGAGATCATATAGGTCCTGAATAGGATAACTGGTGGCCATCTTGGAGGCTGGCTATTATAGTGTGTATCCTCCGGTTGATACAGGTAGTAAGTTTGCTCTTAAGGAGTTTACAGTCTTAGGGAGGAAGAAAAATAGTAAGCAAGTTCATAAATAAGGATTTTAAACAAGTTTATGCGTAAAAAAAATAATGGGAGACAGATGAGAGAGTGACTGTAGATAATGAAGTCGGGGGACTCTCTGAGGTAATGATAGTTGGGCTGAATGACGAGAATGAAGCTCCATGTGGCAACAAGATGGAAGGAATAGTTTGTGCAAAGGCACTGGACAAACCTGAACAAGCTTGGCATGTTTCAGAAACAGAAAGAAAGGTTAGTGTGTCTAGAGGGTAATATGGAAAGAGGGAGTGCCAGTGAGGAGAGGCCAGCATCCAGAAAGGCAGGAGGGAACCTGAAAGACTTTGGTGTCTCTAAAGCTCAGAAAGAGTTTCTAAAAGGACAGAGTCACCAACTATTTTAAAACCTGCAGAGGGGCGCCTGGGTGGCTCAGTTGGTTAAGCATCTGCCTTTGGCTCAGGTCATGATCCCAGGGTCCTGGAATCGAGTCCTTCATCGGGGTCCCTGCTCAGTTGGGAAGCTGCTTCTCCCTCTTCCTGCCGCTGCCCTGCTTATGCCTTCTCTCTCTCTCTGACAAATAAATAAAATATTTTTTTAATTTTATTTATGTACATATGTATTTATGTATGTATGTATTTATTTATTTGTCAGAGAGAGAGAAAGAGAGAGCACACAAGCAAGCAGAGTGGCAGGCAGAGGCAGAGAGAGAAGCAGGCTCCCTGCTGAGCAAGGAGCCCAACGCGGGACTCTATCTCAGGACCCTGGGATCATGACCTGAGCTGAAGGCAGAGGCTTAACCAACTGAGCCTCCCAGGCATCCCTAAATAAAATATTTTTTTAAAAATAAGATAAAAGCTGCTGGGACTCTGAGCAAGAAGAACATAAAACATTGGTCAGTGGGTTTGACAATAAGATCATTGGAGCCCTTGTCAAAAGCAGTTCCCATGGCATGGTTGGGATTAGAAGCCTGAGTGTGTTAAACCAAGACTGGATGTGAAGAAAGGGAAGGAACTGGTATGGGATTACTCTGAGAAGAAATGATATGACACAGAGAGGACAAATGTAGCAGTCCTTCAGTGGCATGGAGTTCAGCAAGCTTTTTGGATCTCAGTCTTTGAGTTTGGTTTTTGAGATTTGTGTAGGATACCCCTACATGGGCTGAAGGTACAATATAGAAATTTCTGGAACATAACAGTCACTCAGTATATGCACTTTCCATCCTTACCCTTGTGACTGGATTTTATTTAGACCCAACTAATTTGAGACAGCTAATTTAGCAACTTGGGACATTTTTGTTCCTAATTTAATTGAGAATGTTGTTCTTCCGGTAGGTCTTCTCATTTAACCCATGAGTAGCTATTGAGATTTTAGTGTCTAATTTGCTGAGTTTATGGAAGTAACAAAGGAATCTTTTTTCTGCAGTATGCAATTTTAAATTTACACTCATCTCTTTTCTTATACTATTTGGCTTATTCCTACTGAATTCTTGTGACTCAATGTGGCTGGGTGCAGACTCACAGCCCTAGGCATGCTCACCCTAGGGAATCTCCAGTGATCTCAAGGGGTAGTGAGAATTTTCCTACTGATTACTGAAAAAGTCAGCATTTATTTACTTTAATTATATATACATGCCATAAAGGAGGTTTTTGTTTTGTTTTGTTTTTAACAAATAGCCAAATTTCCCCACTGGTTGCCCTGAGGCACACTGGGGAAACCACAGGCCCTGCATGGTTGTGATACTCAGTACCACCAGACTCTGTGTTCCCCCATGGCATCTGATTAATACTTTTCTGTTCTCTATGTGCCACAACCTGAAGGAGGTTAGGAAATACTTAAAAACACTGAGTGGGAGTCAAAGGCCAGCCCAGGGTTTCTTGCTTTTTTCCTAACTACCTGGATGGGCCCTTGAGGGTCCCTCCCTCTCCCCTCTCCAACTTGGATTGTCCGCCCTGCCCTCCTCCTGTGGGAAATTCTATTCTCTTTCAGGTCGACAGCCTTGCATAAGACAGTATACTCAAGTTTGGAATTGCTACTTGGAGAAAGAGGTGAAGGGAGAGACTGATGAAAATCAGTGATCCTCACGTGCATGTAGGTCAGTGGCATCTCCCTGGTGGCTGTGAGGTAGCATGAGCCCTATTCAGGAATCCCAACTTCAGGAGCAGTTAATCAGGCACTGAAGAACCCTGATCATGAGACCATACTCTAGATTCTGCAAATGCTTCAAATATTATCTAAATTAGTTCCAAGTTTCCTTAATTAGCATATGGATGTTAGGTTTAAGTTTTTCATTGGAAAACTAAGTATGCTTAAGCTTATAATTATATATACGTACCACCATCCTGCAGGAACAAGGCAATAAGCCTGCAGAACAACAACTCCAGAAACTTCCCCACTTCCAGAATGCCATGTAGTCCTGAAAGGACTCATTGTCTAATTGAACTAGAAGACCTGCTAACCCTTTCATGCAGGATGCTGCTCAGAACACCCTGAGGACAAAGAACAGGGACTGCTCAAGCCTATAAGAAAGGTTGTGTGGTGTTTTTGAACATGTTTTCCTATAAAAGTGGGCACAGTCTATTGGAGGCCAGCTCCCATCTTTAACACATCACTGCTTCAGTTACCTGTTGCTGTGTGATGGACCACCCCAAACTTAATGGGTTGAAGCAGTGATTTATTAATTTTCAAAATTCTTTTGGTTGGAAGTCTGGGTCATTGTTCTGCTGGTTGCATGCAGGTACGGTCGTCTGGTGGTTTGACTGAGGCCGTTGGTGCTGGCTGTCAGCAGGGCCCCTCATCCACCTTTTGAACACTGAGCCCCCAGCAGGCTAGATTAGAATTCTTCGTAGATGATTATCTTGAGCTTCTCAGAGTATGGATGGAAATTAAAAGGCCTCTAGAGAAACTAGTTCAATGTCACTTCTACCGCGTGCTATTAGTCAAAGGGAGTCCCAGACTACCTCATATTCAAGGAGGCAGAAAAATAGACCCTGACACTTGATAGGACTAAGAGCAACATCACAGTGGGAAGAGGTGTGGCCACAGGGAGGAATAATGCATGGGGCCATATTAGAATTATCTACTCTCCCACTGAGTGAGGTGGGGCAGGGCAGAATACAAAGAACTCCCATGTACTCCCACCTCTGATCATTTAACACAAAAACTCAGCCCATGAAGTTAAAGTGCATCCTTTTTTTTTTTTTTAAGATTTTATTTATTTGATAGAGATACAGTGAGAGAGGGAACACAAGCAGGGGGAGTGGGAGAGGGAGAAGCAGGCTTCCCACTGGGCAAGGAGCCCAATGGGGCTTGATTCCCAGGACCCTGGGATCATGACCTGAGCCAAAGGCAGATGCTTAATACTTAATGACTGAGCCACCCAGGTGTCCCTTAAAGTGCATCCTTTTTTTTTTTTTTTTTAAGATTTTATTTATTTATTTGAGAGAGAATGAGTGAGAGAGGAGAAGGTCAAAGGGAGAAGCAGACTCCCCAAGGAGCTGGAGGCCCAATGCGGGACTCGATCCTGGAAGTCTGGGATCATGACCTGAGCCAAAGGCAGTCGCTCCACCAACTGAGCCATCCAGGCGCCCTTAAATTGCATCCTTAACTAGAGTAGATGTAAACCTCTTTTTTCAAATAGTCTTCTTGATAATTTTGAATTTTTCTTCTGGACAAACTTCTTGATAGGTCTAATGAAGTCCTCTTCCCCCCCCCACCTCTTTTTTTAAAATCTCATAATTTATGTGATGAAGAGTTCCAAATATTCCCAGTAGGATAAGAGTCAGCACTGGCATTTTTGGTTGTGTATGTTTGTATCATTAGCATTACTTTCAACCTCCAGCTCCACTACTGGAAGGTTTTTAAGTTACCTCTACAAGTAGTTAAGTTAGTTAACTAAAATTAGGCAGATTAATGCAGAAATCTACTCTGTACATGGAATGTGCAGTGTATGATGGTTTGCTCTTAGGACAGCACTGTCAACCCCAGTCCACTGCCCCTGCCATTCCTTGAGGTACCTCGTGAACTGAATGGTATACGTGGTCGGCTGATGTATAGACTCAGTGGGGGGTTATAACGTTAAACCTGCTTTTAAATATTAGCCTTATTTTGTTATTTTATAAATAAATCACAACTAATATCTATATATAAATATATAAATACTGAAGTAGTAATATTTATATATACACTCATGTATGTATAGAGATAGTAAATCTATGTTTATAAATTGAAGCTATATTTTCTTCCCATGCCTCTAGAGGAATATCTTTCACACCTCTCTTTGGCAACTCTAACAATTACCTTAATGGAACGTATCATTTGTCACCTTATTTTATAATTAACTGTGTATGACATCTGTCATACTCAAGGCTGAAACTAGGATGAAAGGCACTCACTATGGGCACAAAATTTAAAGGGGTGCCAGAAAACTCCGTAATCAAAATAAATGTAAAAAAAAAAAAAAAACAAAAACAAATCTGAGGCCAAAAAACCCATGATGAACACATTGTCAAATTTTTAAATAAAGCCAGGATGAGGGGCGCCTGGGTGACTCAGAGGGTTAAGCCTCTGCTTTAAGCTCAGGTCATGTCTCAGGGTCCTGGGATCAAGCCCCGCATCAGGCTCTCCCTAGTGGGGAGCCTGCTTCCTCCTCTCTGCCTGCCTCTCTGCCTACTTGTGATCTCTCTCTCTCTCTGTCAAATAAATAAATAAAATCTTTAAAAAAGTCAGGATGAAACAGGATCAAAATTAGGGTGAGGTGAGGAGGGTAGCAATGTGCAAGGACAGTGTTAGATACGCCTTCATTTAAAGTATTCATATTGTGTTCATGATAGATTTTTTTGTTTTGTTTAAAATAAAATAAAAAAAATTTATTTTATGGAGTTAGCTCATGTGATTATGGAGACTGAGACATTCCAGGATCTGCAATCAGCAAGCTGGAGACCCAGGGGAGCCAATGGTGTAGTGCCAATCCAAGTCAGAGGCTAAAAGCGGGCAAAGACTGCCCCATCTGAAGACAGGTAGAGAATGAATTCTGTCTTATTCAGTCTTTTTGTTCTATTTGGGCCTTCAGCTAGTGAATGAGGTCCACTCATATAGGGGAGGGCAATCTGCTTTATTTAGTCTACTGATTCAAACATTAATCTCATCCAGAAACACACAGACACACACACACACTCGCACCTAGAATAGTGTTCTAGCAAATATCTGGGCACTGGGGACCAATCAAGCTGACACATAAACTTAACCACCATATCCACTCACCTACTGAGACATCATGGCTGCTTCCAAGTTTTGATAATTTGGAAGGAAGCAGCTATAAACATCTATATGGAGGTGTTTCTGCAGACATAAGTTTTCAACTCCTTTAGATAAATACCAAGGAGCATTGCTAATTGTATGGTAAGAGTATGTTTAGTTTTAGAAGAAACTGACATACTGTCCTCCAAAGTGACTGTACCATTTCATATTCCCACCAGCAATGAATGAGAGTTCTTGTTGCTTCATATCATCACAGATTTTTGCACTAGTTTTGACATTTCAAAATTTCAGGAAGACATTATTTATCTTGATCATGGAGTTTTCTGGTGGCACCTTAAACTTGGAGCCCAAGAACAGTCCTTCCTCATCTACCCTAGTCCTGGTCCTTGACTTGGCTCCTTTAGGGTGGAAACCATGTCTTATTATTATCTTTTTTTTTTTTAAAGATTTTTTTATTTATTTGACAGATCGAGATCACAAGTATACAGAGAGGCAGGCAGAGAGAGAGAGAAGGGGAAACAGGCTCCCTGCTGAGCAGAGAGCCCAGTGCGGGGCTAGATCCCAGGTCCTGGGATCTTTTCCTGAGCCAAAGGCAGAGGCTTTACCCACTGAGCCACCCAGGCGCCCCTCTTATTACTTTTTTTAAAGGAAATTTGGCAAATAGTAAAGTACCTGACATACAGTAAGTGCTCAATAAATGTTAGCCATATTATTATTATTATGTCCCTCAAATAGTACCTTTAAGAGTTATCTGAACATAGTAAATGTTTGTTGAATGAACTATGGCCTTTTATACAATTGAAGTATCCTCTAAACTTCCATGTGTTTTTTTTTTTTTAAAGATTTTATTCATTTATTTAACAGACAGAGATCACAAGTAGGCAGACAGGCAGGCAGAGAGAGAGGAGGAAGCTGGCTCCCCGCTGAGCAGAGAGCCTGATGCGGGGCTCGATCCCAGAACCCTGAGATCATGACCCAAGCCGAAGGCAGAGGCTTAATCCACTGAGCCGCCACCCAGGTGCCCCCTAAACTTCCATGTGTTTTAAAAGCATGTTATTACCTGTTTTGTTAGGCTGAGCAGATTTGGTGTTTGGGGCCTGTCCATATTTTTACATGTACCTCTAACATTTCAAAAGTTGGAAATCAAATCTACTGCTTGTAGGTAGTAATGCTTCCACTGAGCCCTGGATGAGAAAAAGAAAATATTTTCTATTCAGGCTGGAAAACAACAACAACAACAAAAAACCTGGTTTCCTTTGTCTTTCTTGTTATGGAGTGCAGTGTAGATATATGTTTGCTCTGGGATTCTATTAGTGATTAAAATAACATTATGATTCAGTAAAAAGTGCACCAGGCAGCGTCACTTATGCATGCCTACGTCACTGTGCTTATTTTTTCTTTTTTTTATTAATTAAAGATTTCATTTATTTATTTGACAAAGATCACAAGTAGGCAGAGAGGCAAGCCAAGAGAGGAGGAAGCAGGCTCCTCACTGAGCAGAGTGCTCAATGTGGGCCTCGATCCCAGGACTCTGGGACCATGACCTGAGCCGAAGGCAGAGGCTTTAACCCACTGAGCCACCCAGGCACCCCAGTGCTTATTTTCTATTTCAAGTTCAAAAACTATAGGGTAATTCAGTAGTGACTTTAGGGTTTGCTCTAATGTTTTTATCAACTCTAGTTTTATTGATCAGCATTTATTTCTTCTAGGATTTTCCTCACATCCTAGAGTCATTGATAGGTTGATCCGAATGACTTAGAAGATTTCAACTGCTGGCAAATTACAGAATTATAATTCCTAACATCGAAATAGCCATAAACTAAAGTAGCTCAGAATATAAACAATGATGACAAGAGAACCTTGTGAAACAGTCTGTAGAAATGCCAGGAGAAACACTGTCCATCTGAACAGGATAGTCACTGATATTTTTGTGACTATGCCAAGAAGTAATTCCAAAAGTTCTCACAATTGCACAAGGCAAGCTGTTTGATAACCTCCTTTTCAGCAGCTGTCAGTCGCCAACAGAAGGAACCACGCGTTATGTACAATGAAATTTCTGTTCAAGTCACACACACATTTTTTTTTTTTTTAAAGATTTTTATTTATTTATTTGACAGAGAGAGAGCTCACAAGTAGACAGAGGCAGGCAGAGAGAGAGGAGGGGAAGCAGGCTCCCTGCTGAGCAGAGAGCCCGATGCGGGGCTCGATCCCAAGACCCTGGGATCATGACCTGAGCCGAAGGCAGAGGCTTTAACCCACTGAGCCACCCAGGCACCCCCACACACACATTTTTTTGCTTATGCTCACTGATATATCTCCCAACCTAATTCAAAGAAATCATGTGTGCATCAAGGGCTTTCGTCAAGCCCGGGTGGCATGTCAGCCTCGCCCACTTCAATGTGAAGAAAGATAGAGAAGGAGGAACAGGGAAAGTGGCAAGTTGAATATTTTTTAACTTATGGAAATATTAGCTAAAACTGGTGTCTTATCTTTTTTTTTTTTTTTTTTTTTTTTTAAGATTTATTCGGCAGAGAGAGGGTAAACAAGCAGGGGGAGTGGGAGAGGGAGAAGCAGGCTCCCTATTGAGCAGGGAGCCTGATGTGGGGCTTGATTCCAGGACCCTGGGATCATGACCTGAGCCGAAGGAAGATACTTAACCAACTGAGCCACCCAGGTGCCCCACTCGTGTCTTATCTTAACATTTTTCTGCCCCAAGATGGGGAGGAAAGGCCAGCACCAAAATCCATGTCAGCACTTTTTCTGTGTGAGTCATTGAACCAACTCAACTAACCCTCCTTTACCTTGCGCCCCAAAAACGTGTTGAGTTGTGGCCAGTGGGAAAGCTTCCCTCAGCTATGAAAGCTAAAAGGAACATAGCTAACAAGGGGAGCATGGACTCAGGGCTGAGCTCATCATATAAGAGTACTGCTCTACAGAAGTGTTTTATCAGATAGGCAGGTATGTGTTATATATTTATATGTTTATAAATAGACAAGTTTAAGAGTTTAAATATTTCATACCACTATTAACAGGTAGCACTTGATACTAATTTCAAATAATCCATTGATTTAAAACTTAATCGATTTTCTCTGAATAATTTAAGGCTAATGTTAGTAGAGGAGCCCAGAGAAGATGGCATGCTAAATTGTATAATTTTAACAAAAGCCAGCTGAAAAGGCAAAAAATTCATAGTGTAAGTGATCCAGCATCTCTACACAATGGTAAGGGTTGAAATCCTTTTGAAGCTCTCTGTTCCTTTTGAAGAGTCCCTTCTGTTGCTGATTTGCCTATGTTACTAAAGAAATAGCCATCCTGTGTTGAAATGTTCAGTTGGATTATGGCCGTGACAAAGCATTTTTTAACAGTATATCGCTTACCTGTGGGGGATTCAGCTCTGCACATGCTAGGGACCACCTAGACCTTTTTAACTATCTATATGTGTACATTAAGATTTCCATCTATTTTGGGGCACCTGAGTGTCTCAGTGGGTTAAGCATCTGCCTTCGGCTCAGGTCATGATCCCAGCATCCCAGGATCATGCATCGGTTGGGGCTCCCTGCTCATCTGGGAGCTTGCCTTTCTCTCTGCCTGCTGTTCCCCCTGCTTGTGCTCTCTCTCTCTTTTTCTCTGTCAAATAAATAAATATAATCTTTTAAAAAAAAGATTTCCAACTATTTCATCCTAAGAGTCCATATCTTCTAAAACACAAAATATCTAAAATGGATATAAATAAGTAAGATAGTGTGACCAAATGTTTAGGCAGTACTGCAGAGATTAAAAATCAGCACTAACATTTACATTCTATATACTGAAAATTCAGAAATTCCACATATTGCAGCATCAAAATATCTGATATGATAAATTATAGCCCAGAGAAAGTGGTCATCCTGCTGTGAAGTATTAGTCCAGAAATCAGAAAGACAAACATGGTAGACAGGGAGGTTTGCACATTGACAAAGTGGCCATCATGGAAAGCAATAGTAATCACCTGAACCATATTCTTGGATTATTTGTTTGATAGAAGTTAGAAGGACAGACATCGTGGCTAGGTAGATTCTATTTTATTCACTCTTCAAATAAGAGTCTTTCCAGCCCAATGATATGTCATGGGATTGAACAAATTGGCATTTGCAGTTATCAAAAGGATGCCTGCCACCTAGAGAGACACGTGAGTTTACTGTCAGTGGCTGGCTGTCAGCGGCCTTTCTGATCTTGTTGCCATGGAAATTGACATTAGATAGGTGGGAAGAGGGGAAGTTATAGGTTGCATTCTTATTTCATTATTTCAAATATGATGTTTGAACCTTTTGCCTTCTTTGTACCCATCTGAAACTGGTTTCCCTGGTAACAGAATCAGGGACGCCACCTCCCCAAGAACTGAGAGCTCTTTCTTCACTGATCTCAGAAGACAGCACTGAAGGGGAGAGCCAGCAAGGCTATGATTCCTGGGACTGGCTGAAGGGGTGTGAGGAAGAAAAGGAATTGGAAGTCACCTGAAACTTCCTAAGGTTTAAAAAATATATGTAAGGTTTTCTTTAATTCAGGATCTAGTCATTCAAGTTATCCAGATGGGAGGCTGCCACCAATTTTAAAAAACTGCCGTCACTCAAGGTAACTACCTAAACCCCACTGGTCCACACAACTCTTCTCTCCATAGCTCAGGCAGCCTGCTCATGCATTTTCACATACATCATGCTTGCTTTTCTTAAAGGGGACAAAATGGAAAAAGAAAATTCCAGACAAGGACTCATTGGGTCATCTCTCCCCATATATCCATGTTTTCTCATCCGAAGTAGTTTGCTTTCCAAGGGACTGTAAGTTGTTCTTAAAAGGATTTTCACCGCAGAGGCTATATGTTCAGTAGAGAATGTAGTAGAACTAAAATGGTTGGTCTGCTTAAAAAAAATAAATATTACACACAAAACCATAAGGGAAAGGAAAGAGTAGCCATTAAACTAAACTATTAAGAATGGTTGCACTTTACATTCCAAATGTGGAGTTATGTATTGGGGCTATTATGATTGCAGAGGGCTGTGCAGTGGATTCAGTAGAATGGCCATGTAAATTGAAAAGCAAACTAATGTCTCTTCAGGCTCTGGAAACCACAGAAGGAATTTGCTCCCAAGTGGAAAACTCTAGGCAATCAACCAATGAATCACTCACCCAAAGAACCAGAGCTTTGTCTTTTTCATCGACTGTCTTTTATGCACAAGTAGGATATGGGTCACTTCATACAATATCAGAAAGAAAACCAGAAGGGCACAGGTTTCAGCACATAGACCTTTTCTGAGTGCTGATGGTTTATATTATGGAAAAGGAGACAGTGTGTTTCTTTCTTTAATTTTGCCATATAAAACATTCCCATGAGATTTTATACCCCAAATGCTTGATAAAAATAAAACTCTTGATTGAGATGGTTGTGTTGGGTGGAGGTTAACAGATTTTACTTTTGTGCAAACAAAAAAGCCAACTACAGAAATGAAAAATATAGGCTTATAATACATTCACATCCTATGATCTAGTCATTTTATTCCTGAGATTATTCCAAGGCAATAGTTCAAAGGAGGAAGAAAGCAGTTCTATATGTGAAGTTGTTTAATGCAGCAGTAATTAGAGCTAAAATGTGGTCCAAACAGTCATGCAACATTGCAGAAGTAGTCTAATAAACAGTGCTGTGTCACTTGATGGAGCCAATAAAAAGAGCTGAAGACAACCCCGAAATATGGAGAAGGAAGGGACTCGAGACAGCTTAATAAGAAGAGCAGAATGGAAAATGGAATGTGTGCTGTGCTCCCATATAAATGAATGCATGGGAAATACATCAAAAATAGAAATATTAGGATGGAGAGGTTTGGGGGTTTTTTAATGCTCTGTAGCCCCTTCCTTCAATGATAAATAAATAAATAAATAAATATTCGTATATATGTAATATTACATATATACATATATTCATATTTGTCTATATATCACATGTACATATGTGTGTATATATCAGATATATATGTGTGTATGTGTATATTGTATATCATATGGATATCATATGGCTTTGTCATTGGGTATGACCTTGGGCAACTTCCTTAGCCCCTCTTAGGACTTTTCTTCAACTACAAAATTGAAATAAAAATAGTTACAATAAAAATAGTTGAAGGGATTAAACATGATGCCATTTTCTGATAATTTAACAATTTTAACAAATTCGAGAATGAATATATATATATATATATATACACATATATATATATATGTGTGTGTGTGTCTATATATATATATATATATATATATATATATATATAGTCTCTGTCTCTCTCTCTCTCTAGCAGTAATTTGATATTTGGACCCTTCCCGCTTCACTTTTGTTAAGTGGCTTTGCACATTGGTTGTTGCTTATTGCAGAGCAATTAAGCTGGGTTGTTCCACTGGTTGCTTCACTAACTAGACACAGAGTGAGGAAAATAGAGAAGAGCATGCCCTGCTCACAGCAATGGCCACGTGCATCAAAAATTGCTGACACCCTTGGGCACTGGGTGGTGTGGTCAGTTAAGTGTCTGACTCTTGGTTTCTGCTCAGGTGGTGATCTTATGGTCCCGAGATCAAGCCCTGTGTCGAGCTCTGAGCTTGGCCCAGACTCTGCTTGAGGTTTTCTATCCCTCTCCCTACTCCTTCCACTTGTGCTCACTCTCAAATAAATAAATCTTTTTTAAAAAATTACTGACATTCTGGGGCGCCTGGGTGGCTCAGTGGGTTAAAGCCTCTGCCTTCAGCTCAGGTCATGATCCCGGGGTCCTGGGATCGAGCCCCGCATCGGGCTCTCTGCTCCGCGGGGAGCCTGCTTCCTCCTCTCTCTCTCTGCCTTCCTCTCTGCCTACTTGTGATCTCTGTCAAATAAATAAAATAAAATCTTTAAAAAAAAAAAAAAAAAAAATTACTGACATTCTAACAATTAATGGACTAGGTAGAAATTGTGCAAGCCTTATAGCTCACTCCTTTTGGGTGAAATGCATAATATAGCCTTTAAGAACTTTAAGAACTCTAAAGATACTGAAACACACATATTCCTCTTGGAGAGAGTGATTAGCGTTCTAAGAAATGAAGGGAACCCTCCCGATCTAACTTGTTAAGTTAAAGTCCACTCACAGTACGGCCAGCGTTTTTCCAGAGCAAAGAATGAACAGACACCAGGTTTCAGCAGACAGTGCCAGGACTGCAGCTCCCCTCCCTTGTGAACATGCTGCAAAGCAATTCCAAGTTTCTTTACAAATTGCCTTTTCAGAAGGTGGCGTTTTGAGTATGCTCATTTCTAGGGAAAGATGCCGGTGCAGGGGTCCTGAACACAGAGCCTTGACTTTACAAGATACACAGATATGCTTGAACTGAACTGGAGCTACCAATGACTGTTTCAGTTGCTAATGGACAAGCTTTTGTTAAAGTCTGGCCTGAGACCATCAACTCATTGCCCAAGGTATTCACTATTAAAAGGCAGCTGATGAGGTCAACGGTCAGCTGAACTGGACCTCAAATTGCAAATAAAAGAAAAGCATGACCAGTGCTATGTTAAATTCTCAAAACAAAGTCTCAAAAAATAAAAAGATGGAAATTCTTGGGGCGCCTGGGTGGCTCAGTGGGTTAAGCCTCTGCCTGTGGCTCAGGTCATGATCTCAGGGTCCTGGGATTGGGATCCACATCAGGCTCTCTGCTCAGTGGGGAGCCTGCTTCCCCTCTCTCTCTGCCTGCCTCTCTGCCTACTTGTGATCTCTGTCAAATAAATAAATAAATAAAATCTTAAAAAAAAAAAAGATGGAAATTCTTTAAAATTGTTTGTTAAAATTGGTAAATTATCTGAAAATGGCATCTCTTTTAATCTCTTCAACAGCCTTGTAAGGTAAATATTTTTATTTCAATTTTGTAGTTGAAGAAAAGTCCTCAAAGTTGCCCAAGGTCATACCCAAATGATAAATCCATATCATACCTGGGATCTGTGCCTGATTCCAAACTTGGTGTCCTTCCAACACATCACAGAGCCCAGTAGGCTACTTTCGGTTCACATTCTCATTACAAGTAGGGCATCACACCTGCAACTACAAAGAACCTTTGGTTTTAAACAACAAAAACAATATAGAGGTAGATTATAGTTCCCTACTTTTAACTCACTATGAAGGTTTACCATCATTGGTGTTTGTAAATTACCTCTTCGAAGCAAGCGAAGGATAACGGTGGAAAGTAATGAACACACTTTCTTAATATTGAAAATAGAATACACAAGTTTATGTAATAGAAACCTATCCTGAGAAAATTAGACATCTACTTTAGGTGTCTAAAAGAAGCTTTCAAGGCTCTATGAAAGGTTTCCTAGATCTGCTAATGGGATGGATACCTTAAGTATGAGGATCGGATGGTCAATGAGCTGACCTCCTCTAAGCTGGAGCAAAACTAAATGGAAAATGAGGTATCGCTTATTGCCTATCATTAGCAAATATTTTTTAGAGTAAGTACAATGTGGTTAACCTGAGGCAAGCTAGCATTACCATGCTCTGCTGGGAGTAGTATAAATAGGCCTAGGATTTCTAGCAAGCAATGTTGGCAGTGTATATCAAAGATCTGAAATAACATTTTATCTTTTGATGCAGTAATTCCTCTTCTTGGGATTAAGTCTAAGGAAGGGAACAGAAATAAGAGAAAATTATATATGAATATTTTCTTTACAAGGATTATAACAATATCTCAATGTTTGAAATAGTCTACTTACCTAACAAATGAGAAATGAGCAAATTATAGTAAATCCAATATTGTGAGTTGTTTGCGAGTAAATGTTAATAAAGAAAAATAAAGTCAACTGATTTGCCAAAAAACCTCCCAAAAAAACAATAAAAAAATGGGCAAAGGACATGAACAGATGTTTTTCCAAAGAAGACAAACAAATGGCCAACAGATACATGAAAAGGTGCTTAGCATCACTATTAAGAAAAATAGAAATCAAAACACCAGGTGGTATCATCACCTTCTATCTGCTAGAATGTCTATTATCAAAAAGACAAATGCTAGCAAATATGTGGAGAAAAGGGAACCCTTGCTGCATTTATTGATAGGAATGTTCACTGGTGCAGCTACTAAGGAAAACAGTATGGAGGTTCCTCAAAAAAATTTAAAATACAACTGTCATGTGATCCAGCCATCCCAATTCTGGGTTTATATTCAAAGGAAATGAAATGACAATCTCAAAGAGATATCTGCACTCTCATGATCAGTGCAGCATTGTTCACAATACCCGAAGTACAGAAACTACCTAAGGGTCCATTAGTGGATGAATGGATAAAGGAAATTGGAGACACACACACACACACACACACATACACACACACGACTATTGAACCTTTAAAAAGAAGGAAATGCTGCCATTTGCAACAACATGGATGAACCTAGAGGTCACTATGCTAAGTGAATTAAGTTAGAGAAAGACAAATACTGCATGGTATCACCTATATGTGCAATAAAAAAAAAAAAAAAAAAAAGTTGAACTCCTAGAAAAAGAGTAGAATGGTGATTGCCAGGGCCTGAGAAGTTGAGGAAATAAGGAGAGGTTGGTAAAAGCTTATAAAACTTTTCGTTTTAAGAGGAACAAGGTCTGAGGATAACAACACTGTAGTGTATAACAGAAATTTGCTTAGACAGTGGAACTTAAGTGTTCTCACTACTCCCCCCAAAATAAATACTGGAGGTGATGGATATAGTCATTAGCTTGATGGGGGGAGTCCTTTCATAATATATGCATCTATCAAATCATTACATTATATATTTTAAACATCTAAGAATTTTTTTTGTCAATTACACCTTAAGCTGAAAACAAGAAAAAGAAAGTGAGAAACACATTATAAAACCACAGGAACAAGGTAGTAGAACAGAATTAAGACAACAGGTATTGGAATCTGACTCCAGCCATTAGCTGTGTGATCTCCAGCTAGTTGCTGCCTCTCTGTGCCTATTTCCTTATCCGGTAAATGAACATGAACCCAGTAACTATCTCATTGGGCTTTTTGAAGATTAAGTGAGTTAATACAAGGTGCTCAAGTATCCTTGAGTATTTCATATCTGGGAAATACTCAACATATGTTCATTATTATTAATCACCTATATTATATTGAACATATTTGTTATGAAAATATTGTTTCTAAGAGGCACCATTATGGGGTTTATTTTCCTCTTTGTACCTTGCTATATTTTCCAAATTGAAATCATAAGTTTATACTTTTATGGATTAAAAAAAAATATGCAGAAACATCTGGAAGCCCTCAGCTTCCAGTGTCTTGCACACAACAGTTCATCCAGACACTTGGCTCTAATGGCACAATGGGTTGTCCTAGGCAGCTAATGCCAAATAAGTAATTTACATCCAAGACTGGTGAGAACTGCCTGTCAATCCTTACTGTTGAGTTTCCTTAGGGCAGTGCCTCACCCAAATCCCCCTCTGTGACCATCAGCAGTTTCTTCCCCAGGCTCCTCTCATTGGAATAATTTCCCCTCAGCTACCAGCCTGGTGGCCACATTGCCAAAGGCAGAGATCACACCCTCAGTAAATGCTGGTGGGTTGACTGAATCTAATATGATATCCTGAAGAATAAAAACATTCTATAAAGTCAGCACCTTATTGTTTTACACAAAGTATCCAGTTTTCAGAAAAAAAAAATTCTCACTTTTTTTCAAAATGTTTTCTTTCTCTCTTTTTTAAGATTTTATTTACTTATTTGACAGAGAGAGAGATCACAAGTAGGGAGAGCAGCAGGCAGAGAGAGAGGGGAAGCAGGCTCCCTGCCGAGCAGAGCGCCTGATGCAGGGCTCGATCCCAGGACCCTGAGATCATGACCTGAGCCAAAGGCAGAGGCTTAACCCACTGAGCCACCCAGGCGCCCCTCTCACTTTTATATACATCACCACTCCAATTAAGCATTCTCAAGGCTTTCACTACATTAGGTCCTTAAGGTAGGTTTTCCAACGGTGATAGAAGAGTCATATAACTCAGATTAAATTATGACTAAGTGAAAAAAAAGCACCTTTTTCAAGTACTCAGTTCACATTTAGTTGTATTGTAATATTTAGCTTCAAAAGGTAGCTTTGGGAGCAAGACTAATACAAGAACAGCTGCCTCAAAACAGTATGTCTTATGTTTTATTGTGATTTGAGTTCTAATCCTTACCCCCAAAGCTTCTAAGATGGGAGACTTCCAGTCTTCAGAGAATATGAATACACTAGATTAGCAGTTCTCAAAGTGTGGTCTCCAGACCTGCAGCCCCAAGATCAAATGGGAATTTGGAGAAATACAAGTTCTCAGGTCCCATCCTGATCTACTGCCTCAAAAGCTCAGAAATCTGAATCTGTCCCTCATGGTGATTTGGATGCAGACTCAAGTTTGAGAACAACTTTTCTAGACACATGAACCCAACTAACAAGTATTTAGCTGTTTAAGTGCCAGGACAAAATATGAAGCTGAAGCTTTGGTTGCCTGGAGATAAATTCCTCAGGGCAGAAAATAACCCTTACCCAAGCTTCTTGCTCAGGGAGGCCCGAGACTATAGTGATATGACAATTTTGTTGCTAAGCAAAGACTGAAGAGAAGATATCGGGGAGAAAAATAATCCATGGATCTAGAGCAGAGTGGAGGGTTTGAAACATCATCACTCAATTTCAAGCTGATGACAAGAGGCAGCAGTCTCCTGATGGCGTGAAGCAGCATGCTGAAGCTAAGAATTGGATCTCTCCGATTTGCTGGAAAACTCATTTGGGAAAGTCACAATCTTAAATGGCACAAATGCCATTTTTAAAATCCCAATTTTAAAATCCCTATATGAATGCTCTATGGCTTTAAAACCAGATGCTACAGACCAGTAATGAAATCTTAAAAAAAAAAAAAAAAAAAAAAAACTAGGTCATCAAAAATCCCATCTCTCAACTGCTATGAAGATTATAATTTATGTCAAACACTTCCCTACCACCTGGCAAATAGCACAAACTTTTTAAAAAAAAATGTTAATTATCATATTGATGAAATATTTTGTCCTTATTGTAAGTGCTAGAAACACCTAGTAACCAAAAGGCATTCCAAACCGAATCTCACTAGGATTTCAGTTTTACCTAGTGAACTCCAATTCCATGGAAGAACTACATGGCAGAAACCCACATTCAAGGTGCAAAGACCACAAGTGATTAAAAACAAAAAAAAAACCCCAAGATTAAATACATCTAGGGATAATGACAATCCTAACATTTTTATGGGTGAAACTACCTGGCATGGCTCTTGGCATATACAGGCAATCAATGTTTGGTTGAATCTGAATTTACTGAATGTGAATTTGTAATCCATATCAAGGCATGGTGTATACCAACATTTGGCTTACCAGGATTTCAAGAACCCCATGATTTCAGGCCATGATTCCGGGCTCACTTGGGGACAGGAGTGTGACTCCTAATTTCAGTTTAGGAAGAAATCACTCTCCTGCTCATATCTTCCAATTGTGAGACAGTTGCCACTCAGTCCTGCTTCCCATACCTGTTTCTGATCCCCAAGACTCAGAGAAGCAGGCATGACTACTGTCTCATTCCCATTTTATGAGTAGGGAAGCAATTGTCTTGGCAATTCCCCAAGATTCCAAACACCCTGAGCAGAGGAGTAGGACTAGCTCTAGAATGCCTCTTCCAGGACCACACTAGCAAACAGAAGTGGTTTCATCAGATTCAAGATAATTGATGAACTGTAAGGTCTAGACCTTCAAAAATCTCACTAGAGAGAGAATATCAGAAGCTTGGGAAACAAGAAAGCACATAAGGAAAAAAATGCACCAACAGAAAATGGGACTACTTCTTTAACCCAGAGTCCTTTCAAATGTGCCCCCCTCTTCTTGATGGACATACAGCTTCACAGCAAGCAAGTGACCCTACTTCCCAGTCTCCCACGTGACTAAGTCCCAGTCAGTAGAAATAATGACCAGATTCTTAAGTCACCTGTTGACAAGGACATCCATTTCCTTGGATTTTCCCCACTGCTGGAAGTGGGGGCAAGGGAAGCCAAAGATGGAAACACAGAGCTACACCGCTGGCCTGGGTCTTTAGGGGAGATACAAACCCCTGTGGTCTCTAAGCCACTTTACTGGTAGGTCTCTGTTCTAGCAACGTAACTTCTCTCCTCCTTGTACAGAAAATAAGGGAGGCAGGCAGGAAAAGACAACAGAAAAGATAAATACTATATTAATAAGCCATCGGAATCTGTAGTAGAGAAATGTACTTCATTATACAAGGAAGGGATGAGAGAGAAATCAGCCATAGTAATTAGGGCTTTGCCATTCACTTAATGAGAAGAGAAAATACGTAACAACTCTCTGCATAAACAAATATTATTTTGGCAAAAAGCAAACAAAATAATGTTAAATGTATAAAAATGAGGAGGTCTGGATAACAAATGAAAAATATTAAGACAAACTGCGAACAACTTGCTGGATCCTAAGAAAACAAGAACATTAAAAATTCCTTAGGTGCTATTTTTAAATAGCCAGAAAGCCTGGTTTAAAAATATTAACCATTCTTTTCTAAAATATAACAGTTAATAATAGGTATACGAAGAAATGAGCCATATAGCTTTAAAACATGCATGGTCAACTTATTAAAAGCCCAGGGTTATGGGTTTCATCTAATCAAATTAATACAAGCTTGTCCGCCAAGAGGAAGACCGGACTAATGAGAGATCGCAATGGCTAGAAGCTGCGGGGAACACCTTAATGAAAAGAACGGGGCTCAGTGCTGGGCGTGACTAACTCAGGTCAACTCTTATAATAGATTAAGTAAGTATTAATGAGACAAACCAGTTGGCAGCTCACCTTTTTTTTTTACGGGTTAATGAATTCCACAGCTTTGTGGACATCATCAATCTTAACAGTGAACATAAGTCGCCCACATGTCTTGAGAAGTGACGCTTGCCAAGGGAGACAATAAAGATTTGAAGATGCTGGACTCTCCTGGAGAAGAGAATATTCTGTCTCCCAGTGAAACACCAAGAAAAAGCAGAGCTTTAATTTGTGACCTCCAATCACAGGAGGATCTTTAAAAAAACACAAATCTTGATGAAGTTATTTTAGCTTCCCAAATGAAAGTGTCATTAGTAAACCTTCAAGTACTGACTATTCCTAGTCTTGAGTTCCCACTAACTTAGAGGTGTTGATTAGGTTCCAATGCAGTGGGAGTCCACAACCAAATCTATTTGCAAATTCAGAAGTGCCTGCTTCAACTTCCTCTGCAAATGTGTGGACTCTGCTTACAAAACCCACATGAATGATCCCAAAGCTTTGATAAAAACAACAGAGAAGGAAAAGGAAAACCACTTATTGGTACTAAAGCCTTTACTGTAATAAACCAAATATATTTACAATTTATACAAATGTTTAACCTTCAACAAAAATACAAAAAAACATTTCACAAGATGCAAAACCAAGAAACAAGTTCATTGGAGACAGCACTGCTCTACGAAGCACAGAACGTGAGGGGAACCGCAAGGAACAGGAAGGTAATCTCGGCAGATCACACAGACAGACAGGAACAGGCTCTGCCTACACCCCTTGGCCCCTCTGTCCACTCTGCCTCAGTGCTCCGTTTGGTCTAGGTAGATAGGTGACCTTCAGCTGATAGACTCGTCGCCTCCTCTCTGTAGACTCAAAGTAGTTTCATGTCAAGGTTTGGAAACAGGTTTTCGTGGTTTTCTTTTTTCCTTTTAAAGTTACAACTTTTCTATTTCTACAAATTCTCAAAACATTTTGGCCCGATTCAACTATAAACGTTAAACCACATCATGTTTTCAGTAGATGACTTCATAGACTGTAGCCTTCTTGTCCCCTGAGCCAGTGACTATGTACTTATCATCCACAGAGATGTCACAGCTAAGCACGGACGAGGACTCTTTGGACTGGAAGAGAAAACAATGGGCGCAGTTTTAATGGGAACAGAGATGCTCAGGGCCCCTGCTCCTCCCCGAGCTGCCTTCACTTCTGGAGTCCTGGAGAATGCCCGAATCAAACGGTCATTCTGGGCGAGGAGCGCTGACTTACTTACCTGGAATATACTAGCTCCGTAGGGGGTCCGCCAAGCATTGAGGAGGTTGTCTTTGCCAGTACTCACAAACCATTTACCTAGAGTTCGCAAAGGAACATGGAGGTAAACAAGATTAAAATCCCTCCTTAGCAACCTGGACTTCATCAAACTCAGAGCATTTCTAATCACGAACTATCATGTCTAAGCACTTGGCTAGGATGGGAGTAGAGAGAGCAGGTTTTAAAACCAGGCTCCACTGTGAACCATCTGTGGTCTTGGGTTTTGTCTAAGCAGTGGCAGGGACCGTGTCAGCCCCACAGGCTACCGGATACTTCAGACAAGATCACATCCAGCACACAGCGGGTCCTCAAATAGTGAATCGATAAAGCTGCTGACCTCGTAGTCCGTTTCCTCACAATGAAATGGGACTAGGAAGGATTGAACAACAAATTTAAGAAAAATGCCAGACATGATATATGGCACACAGAATGTGCTCAGTGACTAATGGCTATTCATTCCTCCATCCGTCTCAAGGATAAATATTTGACTCCACACGAACTTCTCTCTTCATCTTCACCGCAGAGTAGAACATTGTGGGGTAAGCTGAGTATGCCCTTCTCTGATCCTAGTTCCCTATCCTGCTCAGTCCATAAGGACTTCCAACATGGCTGCCCCAGGCTTCTAAAAACCTTGCCCCCCTACAGAGTGGTAACTAATTGCCCTCCACCTCTGCGCTGAAAAAAAAAAAATAAATCGGTGTCAAAATCTTGTATTAGGCAACTGCATCCCCTGCTGACTTTTCTCACATTAGGAAAACAGGCTGAAACGGACATCACGATGCTCTGAGGGACATATTAAGACAGTAGAATTATTGCATCCAGCTGCTCAGAGAACATTTTTTCCAGACGCGATCTCTACTGTATTTTTTTTTTTAGAAGTATTTTCCATTGAGGCCATTGGCGTCCTCCAGTTTCCTTTCAGCTCAACTCACCACAATAAGCAAATTTTAGGGATAGCACACAGCTCTCATGGAGATGCAGCTGGTACTTGTCAGGCTTATTCACGTGAAGAACTTCCACATTGCTACTCTCCATGCCCACGGCCAACCACTCCCCAGTTGGGCAGTATCCAAGGGAGAAGATCTGTAGGAAGCAGAACAGGCTTGCTGGTGATTTTGCCCAATAAACCGAGAAGTGAAATGGCAACAAGAAACGGGTAAAACAGCAAGAAGAGGGGGATGTAATCGGCAAACTCTGGATTGCAGTAAAGTCCACAGGACAAGAGACCCAACACAGACCAGCCAAGTGTTAAACACCTTTATGAAAACAAACAGAAAGCTTGGAATACATACATCACATGTGATGAAATTATTCTTTTAATACTTTTTTAAGTTTAATTATTTACGTCATCTCTACCCCCAATGTGGGCTCAAACTCATGACTCTGAGATCAAGACCCACGTGCTCTACCAACTGAGCCAGCCAGGTGCCCCAAGAAATTATTCTTAATAATAATGACATCTGTGTGTATATGTATGTTTTAACGTGGTCCTTGTCTTCAGCAGATACTAACTGAAATGCTTGTGATGAGATGACATATGTCTGGGGTTTACTTTAAAACAATCCAGTGCAATGAATACTGTTAAGCTGAAAATAAATTAAAAAAAAAAAGATAAAAAAAATAAAACAATCCAGTGTTTGGGGGCAGGAATGATAACGGGAGACAGGTCATGGGTTCACAACTGTAAAGCTGGGTGACGGGCAAGTGGGCTTTATTGGACACTTCTCTGTACTTCGATATATTTTGAAATTGTACTTTGAAATTTTCCATAAGTTTTTTTTTTTTTTTTTTTTTAAAGACAGACTGTAAACAGTACCCTAACTCATACTGGGGAAAGGGCTGGAATGAGTCATACTCTAAGAAACTCCACAAAAGATTAACAGGGACATGAAATTTAGTAATATGCATAGCTGTACACAAGTAATGATCAAAAGAACAATTCCACCCACAGAAGACATTTAAAATGGCACTGTCTTTCCCCAAACAAGTCTAGATTCAGACGCTCGCCATTTAACTCATCCCCACACCCACGAAGTTGCCATTTCATATCATTCCAAACCTCCATTAACCTAGTCAGCCACGAGTCCCTTTTCCCAGGGATGCATAATAAAATGGGCATCCACAGAGAGACGACTGCATTTTTTTAAGCTCCCCGATGCAAGGGAAATGAATTAACTTTCAGAGCTGTTGTGATTTTTCTCGACTCCTTGTGATAACCCTGCCTATTTTTCAAGCTGTCTTTTTATATGTGAATCAAATAATCCTCTCTCACCCCCACATTGGACGGTGGGAGTATGTTCCAACAGGTCAAACCAGAGGTTCTTCACTGTACGAGTTCCTTCAATGAACTCATCCATAAATCATAAATAAAAGTAACAGGTCTTAACTGATAGGGTTTTAGAAACCACTCTAAGCATTTCAGGGATGTTGCCTGTCTGTCCGTGGGGGTTGTTTTTGTTGGTTTTAAATCGGCATCTCAAAGTCAAGACTGTGCCTTTTTCTTACTATGGTGGGGTGTGAAGGGAGGGAGAAGGATGCCACTGGCAGACCAGCTCAGAGATTCCCAGGGTGGGGGTAGGGTGGGGGGAGCTTGTCACCTGTGAGGTGAAGTCGTGCTGTTGCAGCTGCCGCCCCTCGCGCAGGTCCCAGGACCTGACCGTGTTGTCCAGGCCGCCTGTCCAGAGCTTGGTGCCGTCGTTAGAAATGTCAATACAGCTGGCCCCGTCTGTGTGGCCCTGGAATTGCCTGATAAAACAAACCAGACTGAATAATGATTTCCTGCCAGAGCTCAAGGTAAACACTGTTGTGTTGTTAGTTTTGGACGTGGTGTGTGTGTGTCATCTCTTCAGTGTCTGCTGATGTGCAAGATCACACTAACCTTCCCCTGAGGAGGAAACAGCACCTGCAGATTTTCCTTTTCTTTTTTCGCGGTCCAAGTGCTAAAGATGTGGAATGCCATTTTAGGTCATCACTCGGGAGAACTTAAATATGCTCTTATAGCTCTTCTTACAAATCGTCTGGAAGGGAAAATTCCTCCCAGGTCTGGAAAAGTGTTTTGAGTGTTAAAGGGGAAAAAAAAAAAAAAAAAAAAAAAGGACAAACACACAGAATCCCGAGTATATTCTGTAAAGAAAGATGTAGGCCTACATCACAACGTTAGGAGCTCAGGGTCCAGAAGCACTTACTTTTCCATGAGTGAATCCATAGGACGATGCCCTACATGGCAACAAAGCATGAGCTCACATATTTACTCAACCTTGCTTTCTGGATTAGAAACAGCCCTGCATTAGGAAATCTGGACTCCCGGAGACAAAGGGTCATGCTGGCCTCCATACTCAAGGGCCAGCATGAGACAAAGCTAATTGCTGAGGCTGACCCATGGGCACCTCAGCAGGGACCCTGCCTTGAAGCGGAGCACAAGGTTGTTCTCTTCAAGGGAACTCTAGTGCTTCAGTCAAACAACACTACCAGAACCAATCAACCAACAGAGGTTTGCAGAGCACAGATGCTCTGCCAGGCCAAAGGCGGGTGGTTTGCTGAGGGAGAGGCTAAGGTGAGCCACTGCAAGGTTGGTGATCTGTGGATCCAGACCCAGTTTTGATTGCCAAGACAGAGCCAGCAGGGACGTGATCAGAACAGGCCCAATCACTATAGTGAACGAGAAGGGATGCATGAGAATGGCTCGGGAATTTCAACACCTGAAGTTTCTAGGTCTGTCCTTCCTCTAAGTTCCCCTCACTTTATTGTTCCCACAGAATTCCAAACTTTTAAACTGAGCTTAGAATTTGAAGAGCGTGGAAGACAAGACAAAAGCAGCACTTGCCATGAATTCTGAGACAAGATGACAACTATCACTTCAAAAACTATTCCTCTAAAAATGATTCTGAATGTCCGTCTTAGTCCTCTCCCCCTTACGCACCTGACTGTTCCCACCCCATCCCATGCACGCATACCCCAACCAGCCCCACTTTCCTCTAAGACTCCCTACAGGTCACACAGGACTACTTGAAGTCCCAGACCCATCTTTTGAAAGTTCTACTATTCCTTTCCTCAAACTTTTACTCCTTGACTAAAAATGGTTTTCTCTACAGACTTGAGCCACCTGGTGGGTGCTCCTCCAACCTTCGTCCACAAATCTTGGTGCTACTCTCAGGCTCCTAGAAGGGAGGTGCTGACCGTGCTGGGTCTTGGTCGATACTGAGATATTCAGCGGACTCTATGACACCCTCTCACACAGAGCAGCTGTTATCCACACGTGGCCAACCCAAATTGAGCAAGAAATTCGTAAAGCACTACCCCATTATATCCAGCAGGTGTTTACTCCCGGGGGCTGAAAGAGAGCAGCAATTCAGAGCACAGACATGAGAACAGCATGCCTGCGCTGCATCTTGTCTCCCCCGCACCCGACTGTGTGAGCCAGGCAGGTAGACTTAACCTTTCTCTGCCTCAGGTTCCTTACCTATAAAATTGGGATAATAGCAGTGCAGATGTTATAAGGATTAAATGGATTAATATTTGAAAAGCCCTTAGAATAAAAATTTTGAAAGCGCTATTTACTGAGTAGTTTTTTTTTTGTTTTTTAAAGAAGAAAGAAAAGAAAAAACAAACAAACAGCAAATACTGGCTAGGCTAAAAGTTTGAAGGGACTGTCCGCTCTATCTACTTGTGTCCATTCTGCTCATTCTGAGCTGCCAAGAGCATGACAAGAGAAAACAACAGCAACAGCATCAGCCACACGCAGGGACAGAGCCTGACTTGGTGACAATGACTGGATTCCTACGGAGAAGGTTTGGAGGGAGACTAAGCTGCTATGACTTCGAAAATCCATCCCTTCGCTCCGGCACAGGGACCCAAAGCATCAAAGGAGCCCTGCTAAATCATCCACCAGCCTACCACCACACCATAAACAAAGAGCATTTCTGAGCAAAGAAAATAGGGAACAAAAAGGTAGAACACAAGCCAGGTTTACCTGGGATGTTTAACTAGTGCTTCCCTTTGTAAAGACTTTTCTATAACATCTCTGGTATGGACTCTGACTTCAACAGAGGGAAGGAGCTGGTCAGAGCCAAGGAGAGACACAGAGGTGGCAGGACTGTGGCTGTCACCACAGTTAAGAGGATAGACTTCAGGAAGGCAGGCTCATTCCTGGGTGGAACGACACCTGGACAGCACTGATTTAGTAACTGAGAAACATGCATACTTTAAAACAATTTTGTGGGTGAATTTCACAGAATCTCCCTCTTAAAATAAAAAAATCATTTATTTGACAGAAAGCATGCACTCACAAGCAGGGGGAGCAGCAGGCAGAGGGAGAGGGAGTAGCAGGGTTCCCACTGAGCAGGGAGCCAGACTCTAGGCCCGATCACAGGACCCTGAGATCATGACCTGAGCTGAAGGCATCTTGAGCCATCCAGGCACTTCTGGAATCTCCTCTTCTAATGTCCCTTTGTTGATTTTCTGTTATCCTTTATCACTCTGTTCCTGTTTCCCCAACAAGGTTCTAGCTAAAGCCAAAAGCACCTTGTATCAAGGACCCTCTGTACCACCATGTAATCCATGGTATGTATGCTGTCCCTTGGCAAAAGTCAGGAATATTTTTTGAGTAAGTCCAGCATCTGTAAGTGGCTAGAGAATGGGGATGTTAGGGAGGTAATAGAAAGTGTGGAGGATACCAAGCATGGCAGCAAGGCTGTAAGCCCCCCAGAGGGCAGCGTCAGTTTTTTCTTCACACTCCCAATATCTAGCACTCTAAGCCCAGCACACAGGAGGTTCTTCACATGCGCTGAGGGCCTGCGTGAAGCCTGAGAAGCAGGAGGCCTTCAGGCCCAGGTACCCAAGGAGGGAACCCCCACCATAGAAAACTAGAGTTGCTCACCTCACCAGCGTCTGGTTGTGCAGGTCCCAGACGGCGATGTTACCATCACTGCAGCACGAGAAGCAGACCTTGGAGTCGGGGCTGATGGCCAGGGCATAGCACGCAGGGGCCGAGGACGTCAGCTCTGCCTTGATGCGTGGGGTCGGAGCCGCTAGGTCCCAGATGGACAGAGTACTGGCCTCCCCTCCCACGATGAGGGTGCAACCATCAGGGAGCAATTTGCAGGAACGGATGTAGTTATCCCTGTTCTGTGAAATAAACATAGCTCCATTGCTATGACGCATGATCAAGCAATAACAATACCATGCTCTCTAGCTGCTATCTTGAGTTTTGACTTGAAAAAGTGGTATTTCACAGACACCAGCAGGGCAAGAGTTCTGTAGCAAAGACTGAGATCCAGTTGTAACTTTCCCCTTTGAAACAGTCAAAAAAACAAACTCGAAGGCTCGCTCATGGGCAAACACTTAGATGGAACTTTTCCTGACATCCAGTTTCCTGATGAGTAGAAAGAATCAAAATGATCAGCAGATGTGAGGTATGTGTGCACACATTTCTCTGTGAAGAAACCACTTTTCAAAGCTAGTTTATAAATCTCTGACCTCATCACCCTCCCTTATTTACTGTTTGGAAAATGCAGACCTGCTGCCTATGTTCTGGTTGCCATTACTTTTGAATCTCTACCTAAGGCTTGTGCTAACTCTTCATTAGTCACGGGATCTTTCTTGAGACTTTAACGGAGCTGCTACCTCAAGGGGTAACACGGCTGCTGCCATATTCAAGCCTCTCGGTCCAAAGAAATTGATAAAAGAGGGCATTTCTCTGTCAAAACCAGCACATATTTAAAAAGGAAGGTGGGAGGGGCATGTGGGTTGCTCAGTCAGTTAAGTGTCTGACTCCTGATTTCGGCTCAGGTCACGATCTCAGGGTTGTGGGATCAAGCCCTGCATCGGGCCAAGTTGCTGGGCATGGAGCCTGCTGAAGATTTGTTCCCTCTCCCTCTGTCCAGCCCCACCTCTTAAAAAGAAAGAAAAAGAAAGGTGGGACCTAAAATGACCCTCCCCTCCCTTAAAGAAATAATTGCTATCCTTCAACCCAAATAGAACTGAAGTTTTCCCTATGCTTTGACCATGGCCTATTATTCAAAGATGAGAAAAAACTTTAAGCATGTAAATTTCAACAAAGGTCACGAGGGTCACAAAATACTCTTACTATTATAGAATGTCGGCCTATGTTGAAACATGTTGAAATTTCATTAATGGAGATCTTTTAAAGTTATCTGATTAAAAAGCAAATCAATAACTACTAGAGAAAAAAAGCTGTTGTATCTCAAAAAACACTGCTGTTCTTCTTTTTGAAACCTCTGGCTCTGGAATCCTCGGCAGTGGCTGGGCAGGCGGTGGGTAAACCACACCCGCCGCCACAGCAGAGTGTGGGCAGGCTCCGTATCGGGGGTGAGGTGGCCCTGATTCTGCTTAAGGCCAGTGGTACATGGGCTGTAAAACCTGGGCTCTCAGTTTATAGAGATCGGAACATGTCCCAACATGTTCCGTGATCCTGAAAAATGCAAAGCAGTATTCTCCTACCCTGGGAGCAGGGGATGGAGTAGAGTGCTCCGGGAAAGCATTCTCACCATTCCCGTTTTGCTGGCGGCTGCCCCGTTTTCTGGCACCGTGATCTGTTAACCTTTCCTGAAGTTAAGGTAATAAAACCCAGCCAGCCCTCCCAGGTCTCCCTGAAAACACAGACCCTGTTCAGAATACTTTTTTATGCCATGTTATCAAATGTTTACTATTCAATATTTATCCGAAGGCTGTAGGGAAATTAAAAAGTTGAGTGGATTGCAGGCCTCAGAGTCCAGGCCTCGCTGTGCTTGCATCCATTAAATGGGAAACCCCCTTTTGAATACACACTCAAACAAGGACATCTTCTGTAAACTACTGTAAAATACTTTTTAAAAGAAGTCCCCCAACTCTGGGATTTAACCACCCAAAGAGCAACAAATGAAGCCTTCACATTTCAGGGAGAGGGATGGGGGGGGCTACACAGCTAACGCAGGAAACAGAAAGGGCTTCCATTTCCTCATAATGGGAATAAAACCCAGGCCCAAACAGCCATTTCCTTATTGAGTCTCCAGGGAGACATTACCCTCGTGCGCCAGTTCCTGTTCGCTCACCAGACAGTCGAGCTGAGAGACGGGGCTCTTGTTGCCGGGGTGGCTGATGTCCCAGACCTTGACGCAGCCCTTGCCGCCCGTGTACACGTGTCTCGTGGGGTTGCTGATGGTCACCGCGCACACCACCTCCCCGTGGTTCAGGGTGTTGATCTGGCGCGCGTGCCGGGGGATTCCGGGTCCGATGAGGGCGTCGGGGGGGAAAGGGACAGGCTGCATCTGGCCGTCTGCGGTGACATGGAAGGAGTATGCACTTTTGGAAAGGGGACGGTTGGAGAGAAAGACGGGAGAGGAGACAGAGAAAACATTTATCATAAAGCAGTTGGCCATTAGCTCAGCAGCATCTATGAGGAGGACAAAGAAGGGAACAATTTTCCTGAGGATTTTCTTGGAATCAGTAGAAGCTAAAGTATTTACCAAAGGAGCAAATTTAAAATACATAACAGAAGTCTAGAGTGTACCAAAGGACAGGTACATTGAACTTTATTTTTTAAACATTTAATTATTTTTGAATTGTACCTGACCATTCCATAAGGCATTCCTTCCAATCACATATAAAATGCTAACTACGCTTCCAAATTAACATAAAATACCTCCCTCCATGTATCTTGTAAAATTGTATGATTTCCTAGCATAATTTTAAATGATTATTTTTTATGCTTCAGACGAAGCCCTTAAGAACTCCTAGTAATTTCACATAGTAAAAAGTATATTTCAACACTGACAAACAAAAGCAGTTTTCTAAATGTACCAGTTTCAGGCTTGAATTTATTCTCTTTGGCATAATCAAGAGAAAATAAAATAAAAGATTCTCCTACATCAAATAGGTTGGTGATAGATTTCAACTTTTCTCCTTGACAATCTCTGTGTCTCCCTTGGCCACGAACCCACTTTATCTAAGGCAGCAAAGCTACTCTTTGCTTCTCTCCCCAGCTTTACCACATTCTCACCACTGAGATGTACAAGGCTCAACATACATGAGCTGCGGGGTGGCATTAAGCTCATAACCTCCCAGAAAGTGGCTCTGGGGGATGTAGAAGCTCTCTGTACTTTTGGCTCAATTCTGCTACGAACTCAGAACTGCTCTAAAAAGTAAGGTTTATTAATTAAAAGAAAAAGAATTTTAAGGGGAGGTGCACTGGGGTTCCTGCCTGCCCTCTCTTCTTACTTGTTCCTACTGCTTTAACTGTGAGCAAGGTAATGAGAGCTCCACAAGCCCTTGGGGGCCACAGCTGACTCTGAAGTTGGAAATCAATTGCTGAAGGAAGTAGAACCCAAAGATAGGATGCAGAGGCCCTGGTGACACTATGGGGCTGTGATACCTGCGCTGGGCTGCTGACAGCTGGTATCTTTTACGGGAGAGAGAAATAAATTTTTTTTTTTAAGATTTTATTTATTTATTTGACAGAGATTACAAGTAGGCAGAGAGGCAGGCAGAGAGAAAGGGGGAAGCAGAGAGCCCGCTGTGGGGCTTGATCCCAGGACCCTGAGATCATGACCTGAGCCAAAGGCAGAGGCTTAACCCACTGAGCCACCCAGGTGCCCCAAGAGAAATAAACTTTTAATGTTACTTTAAGATCTTGTTTTCCTCCCCTGTTCAATACGAACAAACCTAATCCTAGGACATTCTTGTTCCTACCCCAAAATCTTAAAGCATATTTTCTGCTTTAAAATCTAATGATTTAAACTCCAAGCACTAATATATCACACACATTATAAAACATGCACAAAGAAAAGATACTTTAGAGGATGAAAGATATAGAAGTGCTAATATCTACCCCCAACATCCAAACAGATGGATTTATGGATTTTGAAGAGCACTGCTTTCGTTTTATTCTTCTCTGAAGCATCACTAGGCATTCTAGTAGCTCAACGTGAAGCCTTTTCTATAGGTCTGCTTACATAACAAATGAACTATGTAGAGTTTCCTCCTTCCTGTGACCCGCTGGGATAAGTCTGGGCCCTTTCTGGAACTTGTCATTGGCACCTTGCAGTCCCTTTACAGATCTGAAGACTATGGGTATTAACACAACTCCAATTTTCATTTTAATGCTAACTCAAATTTTGTAAAATAACTTATCATGCACAAAACAGAAAACTGACACAGGATATCAGGTTTCCAACCTGCTTGCACATAAAACCTATGTATTTCCCTAAGCTTGAGAAGAAAATATATGCTATTATTTTTGCTCTATGAAAGGAAAATATCAAATACGTAAAGGCTTGAGAAAGAACTTCCCCTTCCCCCAACCAAAAGACACGATCTTAAATACATGTTATTTCCTGACAAACTGGTTCCAGCAACTAATATTATGTGGCTAGCTGGACCAAATCCTTAACATTACTCTTAATTTGATAACTGAGCACATAATGGGAACCCTATAGAATGTCCTAGAAAATGTGCATATAGAACAACTATAGCTTAAAGCCCTTACAAGAAAACAAGCCACTAAGTCCCCTATTTTTTATGCAACAGTACCCTTTGGTGTCCTTAGTAACATCTCAGGCCCACATGATATTTTAATACATGTGCATTGGAGTTAACAGAACCTATGCCATTTATTATGGGATATTCAGAGCTGGAATCAAATAGCATTGTATGGCCCTTGAAGATGGGACCACCATAAGAACTGGATTTTAACTCTATTCATGTTCTAAAAGAATTCTTCAAGGTCTAGTAGCAATTATGTGACCCCCTAAGCTGGGTCTGAAAATGACAAAGAACTAGGTAAAGCTGGAGAAATGACCAGAGTGTTTTCATGAAACAATCAAATGGAATGTATTTGGTTAAAACAGTGCCTGACGTGGGGAGAGAACTTGCCTCTTAAAGCTTTCTGTGTGAGAATAATGGCACATGTGAAGGTCCGTTTCTCCATCGGCCATAAATCAAGCTGGGCGCCTCCAGGTAGGCAAACTCCCTTTTGGCAATTCTGGAGTTTTAGGGGAAGAAAATTTTACCTTGCATCACTTGGAACCCCTCTTGCTATGGAGTTCAGCGTTCCAGGTTAAAACAGATGCACAGAGTGTAGACCGAAAACTGTACACCCATTTTTGGAAGACACCCGTCTCTCTCCCAGGTGTCTTTTTTAAACACACAGGAGGTCTGTGATCATCATACCGAGGCAATTTAAAATTGATTCACAGAGCAGTGAACTGTTGCCAGAAGCTGGGAACATTTCTGGGTCCCCGGGGAAATGCACATGGATGTTAATACATCAGTCACAGGGGGCCTCACAGGAAGCTGGTGCCGCCTGCGGTGCTGGAGAGCCTAATCAAATGAACAAACCAGAATGACACAAAGGGCTGATGGGTCTCAAAGAGGGATCAACTGGAAGGAAAAACCAAGGGAGCCGACGAGAGTCTAGAACTAGTTATTCACCTACAGGGAGTACAAGCATCACTGAGCAAAGTCCCCACTGATGGCATATCATGACGATGTTACAGACATCCCAGAAGGAAACGGGAGATCCTCTACTTATTGAAGAGCTAGGAAAAGTAAAATCAACCAGGAAGGGGAATTTATAAACACGGAGCGAGGATTTATAAATATCTCCCAAGCCTAAATTCAGAAAGAGGCTGGCCACTGAAGAATGCATATGGAATGACTGGATTTATAGAATTTCAAACATGGGCAGAATTCATTTGTGATGTTAAGCCAGAGGGGGGTGGTTCCCATCAGCTACTGGAGAGGACACAAGAGGGGCTTCTACAGTGAAAAGTCACTTAGCTATACACACGATTCACTCACTTTTCCCTATGTCTATCTCAATTTTAAAAGCTGAAATTTGTTTGTTCAAGAAAAAGTCGAGAGGGCTCCTGACTGATGATTAAGTGGACAAGGTCCACGGCCAGGTCAGAGCCCAGACTCAGGTGTTAAACGTACAGGAGATGCCCGGCTGACTGGCCTAACTATGGCCATCCTTCCTGGCCTGACTATCTGCAGCCTATAGCACGTCCATTCCTGATCCACAAGACAGACATATAACCAAGTATGAGGGATGCAGGAGTTGCTCTAAGGGTGAAAAGAGCTGCAAAACCATTAAACACTGAACACCAGGCTCCACACCTACAGGGCCTTCAGAGAATGGGGGCATCGGTATCAAACACACGACTTAAAAAGAGGAAAGTGAGGGTATGCTGAATCAAGGGTTCTCTTATCAACCAGTGGGCGAGTGTGGGGACCAGGAATGCAGAAAGGGAGGAAGGTGCCGGGGTGTGCATCAGGAAAGCATGTGGCAATGACAAGGCAAAGGAAATCCATAGATCCTAAAGAGCGAGAATAGAGAGACAGCCCTTGGCAAAGAGGAGAAGAGGACATGTAGCTAGGACCGTGGCAAACGTGAGGCAAAAAGGGTGAGTTCCTCGCACCCTCATTAGGGGCAACACTGCTGGGGCCACCCACCTGCACCCAAGAAAGCCTCGGAGAATTCAGCCCCTGATCCAACCCAGCTTTCTGCCCAAGTGCCCGCTGATCAGGATCCAATTCCGAAATCTGGTTGGAGAACTGAAAAGAATAAAGCCCCCTGGACAGCACAGATGTAAAAACTAAATGAAATCAAACTCTTTTGGAGCTGAGGACACTTTCTTTATTGGGCACACAGCAGAGGTGAAGAAACTCAAAGGAAGGAGTCCCCACCCAACCCCCTCGGGGAAGCCTCCTGGGGACAGCAGCAAGCTAGAAAACAAGACTAGGCTTTGGAGAAGCAGGTTGTTTTTCTTCCTAGCAGACTGGTGCTAATAAAACTATGCTGTGCTCTGTGGCCAACGGAAAACAGGTTTTTACAGAGTCGTTGGTTTGCTGGAAATAGACAGGAACAGCAGCTGTGGGATCCGGTAAATGGTGATGAAGAACCATGGCCCCAGAGATCATGGCTGCAGCCAAGACCCCACCGCCTGTGGACTTGGCACTCCCGATGGGGAAGCTCGTGCTGTCTTAACAAGTATCAAAAATCCAATCATGTCAGAAACCCTCACGTGCTCTTCGGGGCTCGCCAAGCCCTTCATGATATGGCTGGACCTCAGTTCATGTGACCGTCCTGCATCGGAAACTCCCTGCCACATGGGATGACCGGCCAGTCCCCTAAAATACCACACACTGTCATGTCTCCCAAGTTGTGCACAAACTGTTCCCTCTGGCCTGGAATAGCACCGCCTCCCTCCTAAGTGCTTGTCACTTGTTCTCCTCTTCAGTCTGCCACAACCTCCCCAGGAGGGACGATTCTTTTCCAGCGTGCTGGCTCTTCCTGTAAGTCTCAGCTACCGCACGTATCACGCTGTGGACGGCTGCACGTGTTTACACTTCTCAGTCGGTGTCTTGCCACAGCAGAGTTTTCAGAGAAAGGTGGGCTGACTTCGCCAGGTGGCTGGCACTCAGTACCTGAATCTCAACACCCCAAGTCATCATCGTACCCTACTCACTTAGAAATAGAGGCACAGAGGTCACTCTGGCAAGGAGAGTAAGCTACAAGAAAGTAGAGGGTCCTCTAACCACCTGGGTTGTGCCAGCCAACTTTCCCCAAGAAATTTCCAGTTGTCCTACCAAATGTCACAAAGAGACAGTACCAACATTCCTGAGGGGGGAAACTGGTCCCTAGAGAGCCTATTTGGACCAAAACAAAAGGCAATGAAAGCAACCACAGTGATGGAATGAAATCCATGGTCCTTCCCCAAGTCAGCAGAGCCCAATGGACATGGGACCCTTCCAGAAGCTTCCACAGGTCACAGGCAGAAAAGCGTGATCCTGTGCTGGCAGCTTAAAAGCATACCAAAGAGGGGACACCTGGGTGGCTCAGTTGGTTGGACAACTGCCTTCGGCTCAGGTCATGATCCCGGGGTCCCGGGATCGAGTCCCACATCAGGCTCCCAGCTCCATGGGGAGTCTGCTTCTCCCTCTGACCTTCTCCTCGCTCATGCTCTCTCTCACTGTCTCGCTCTCAAATAAATAAATAAAATCTTTAAAAAAAAAAAAAAAACCAAACAAAAAAAAAAAAAAAAAAAAAGTGAGGAGACACAGAATAGAGGTTCAGCTAGTCACTAATAAGATGTGGGGGCATAGATAACTTACTTGTGCCTCATTTCCCTATATTTACAACATGCCCTTAGAAAACTTGCCCACTAAACATGACTGCGGAGGTGTGGTGTAAATGAAGCTGCATGAGAAAGTACTTCCAGAAAAGCACGACACATAACATAGATTCAACCTCTGGTTCTCGTGTCAGGAGGTAGCTCTTTATCCCTTATTATTTGGAGAGAAACAGCAGCAGCACAGGGGAGGGTCACTGGCCCACTTGTCTAGTAAGTGGAAGGCCCATGATTCAAGTTCAGGGCATCAAGGGCAGGCCTGCCACAAAAGTAGAGCTCTTGATCTTCACCCTAGCTTCCCACTGGCACTACATTGGGCATTATCATCTCCTCGAGAGGGAAAACACGTGCCCATCAGGATGAAGACAGGTAGCCTACACAAGAGAAATCTTCTTGTGTCAATGTCATCAGGGCACTTCATTATAGAGTCCTGGCCCCAGAGGCTTTGAGGCCTGGGGCATCAGGGTCATCTTCTAAGGTAGATGAGAAGAATGTAATTTATGATTGTGGAGGATACTCTTTGCTTCAAGAACTAGTATAATGAAAGTGGTGGCGGGGGGACTGGGATGTGAGATCGTAAGGAAATCAGAGTCATATTATTCTAAGATTTCAGTAAAAGAAAATAGGTCCTTGGGAATACAATTCCTCTATTTATGGTAAAATCTCCTTCACTGCCGACATAACTTTACCTTTAACATTTCTTCAGGTCTGCATATCTAACTCATAACATCTATAAAACACAGGATTTTTCCAGTTTGGTATCCCGGCATTTTTCCAAACAGCAAATATACAGATTGGGGCACAATTCTGACCCTATTTGGAAGATAGCATATCTATGTGAATGTAGGGCTTTAGTAACAATTAAATTATAAGGCGAGAACTTAAAGCATTAAGACGGGAGACTCTGTGTTTTTCTTATTCATGACTTTAACGTATACCTGACTATTCCCATTTTTTGAAAAGGCAAATGCAGAACCTTTTAAAACGGACTTTAAAAGAAAATTACTCCAGAAAATTCTCCAGAGAAAATAGGAGATGGTCTAGTCGATCATCTAGGAGGTTCTCTAGCAAAGTTAGTATTTATGATTCTGAATTCTAGGCCCTACTTCCTCTACCAACTAAAAACCTGTGGGGCACCTGGGTGACTCAGTTGGTCATGTCTGCCTCTGGGTCAGGTCATGATCTGGGGTCCTAGGATTGAGTCCCATGTCAGGCTCCCTCTGCCCCTACTCGTGCTCTCTCTCTCATAAATAAAATCTTTTAAAAAATAAAGGCTTGTGCTGGGCAGCAACAAGGCCCCCACGCAGGACAAAGATTGAAACCGGAGAGATTCCTGGATAAAAAGTAAAACAAAAGAAAGTTTAAAATACAGCCCTTTCAAAGCTCAATTTGAAAATTTTAGCAAAAGAACCAACCAGTACAGGCAAACAAACATTATGTGAGCAAGAAAGAAGCAAAGCACACTTACATCTGATAAACTGAAAGGGGTTTCTGAGAAGGGGAAGAAGGACAGAGAGATGTACAGGGAGGTCAACTCTCTAGTAGCTAAACATAACTCACATCAAAATAAAGGGCTTTCCATTTCAATATATTTTCAAGAAATCAGCTACACATTCCCAGAAGATCAAAGAGTAGAAAAACAGAAATTAAACCCAAACCCATATGTGATAATGAGACATAAAACAAGCATGTTACTTTTGGCGTTTAATAGACAAAAACACCCAAATACCAAAACCAGTGAAAAGAGGGCTAAATTAAGTTTCAAATCCACTAAATAAGCCAACTGTGGATTCTAGACATGGTCAACAGAGGAACCAGAAGCAAGATCAGGACTGGAAAAGGGGATGGGGAGTGGGGGCAGGGGTTGACCAAGGAAATGTCTTCTTGGCTAGAAGCCAGAATGGCTGCTCTTCACTGCTGCAAAACATGTTTTCCTAAGAGGCAATTTTACCCCATATGTACTTAAGATTTTCTTTTCTCTTTAGGATCCAACTCCAAAAAGGCACTTTAAAGATTTATTTAAACAGTAAACGAGTGGGTGTAAGATTTCTCAATTACATGTCTAGCATTAAAACACAGGGTGAAGGAACCTGGAACGAAGCTGGATCTTAAGCCAAACTATTATTAGTCTGAGTTATTACTGACCTCTAGGTGCTACTACTCGAGGCAGGAAGGGCACAGCCTCCAAGCATGGATGGAAAGGAAAGTGGTACTTCGGGGCCAAAATGCCGTCTTGGGGTGGGGAAGGGCGGAGTGAGGCACAGCAAAGAGATGTTGACCTAGTAAACTTCAGAATTTCTCTTACCAGGATCTCCACAAGGCTCAGGGGAACACATTTCCTAAAACTAAAAGTGAGTTCAAGAGAAGCTGAGCAAACAATACCAATTAAATCTCGCCTCGAGGGTTTGAAAACACAGTTGGGGTAACCTCTTATCAATCAGCAGTGCTGAACTCTAAAATGCAGAATGTGAATCTCCTTTGGAAAGGATGAGTCACAGTCTTGCACAATCCCGGACTCATCTCCCACCTCCTCAATGCACCAGATATTTGTTTACTGGGTATTTGTGCTCAAGGGGACAGAGGGACTTCACACGCTTCAGTTCCCATAGGGAAGAGGCACGTAGAAATCGGACATGTGCACATGATAGTAACTCAAGGCCAAGGCGTGCAAAGTGTCCCAGCACATTACAAGGTGCTCCAGGCACCAGCAAGGTCCCGTCACCAGACATGCTTGGGCAGAGGCACGCAGCTGCTTGGTGAGGCGAGCGTGGGAAACTTGAACCACAGATGAGCACTTATACTAGAGGTCCTCTCAAGATCCTTCCAGCCCCACTGGAACTCTCCTGGCCTGGAAGGAACTCTTCCATGTGCACAGGAATCCCTTAAGCTCCCCTGTACTGGGACCATGTGGCAGGCTGTCCCCTCTACCTGCAATGGTCCACTGCTTCTGCCCTCTCTGCTCTTTGGGCTTGTTCCTTCTGCACATGCTTAGCTTTCATTGTCTCCTCCTCACCCCGAGGAAGCCGTTCCCATCCTAACCGTCGTCACTCCTTACAGATTTGCCTGCCACCCGCTGCTCTGCCTTCACAGCACCTCACAAACATACTCCAGCACTTGTAACATTTCCACATCCGCAGGCCCCTGGAAGGCGGGGAAGATGAACTTTCTCTTTCCTGGAGCCTGCTCAGCGTCTAGCACAAAGCCTGACACATAGTTCTTGCTCAAATGTCCATAAGTAACCAGCTGTCGCCCTACCCAAATATTACTTTGATTGGTATTTGTCAGAGGCTGACATTTGCAAACCTTTACCACACCTCACTCACCGTTACCCTGGCCATGTTCGTTTGTCACCATTTCTCTTAAGTGTCTCAGACCAAAGCTATTCAAAGTGTGGTCTGCAAACATTTGCTACCATCCACATGGAGATCAGCTCACTCAGGGACAGAAGTGTTGAAAACGGTTACACAGCAACTCGACAGAGCCAACTCATGACAGCTGACTGTTGTAATCAAAAACTGGGACCGGGCACCTGGGTGGCTCAGCTGGGTAAGCATCTGCCTTCAGCTCAGCTCATGATCCCAGGGTCCTGGGATCAAGCCCCACATCGGGCTCCCTGCTCAGTGGGGAGCCTGCTTTTCCTTTGCCCGCCCCTGACCCAGCTCGTGTTCTTTCTCCATCTTTCTCTGCATGCGCTCTCACTCTCTCTCAAATAAGTAAAATCTAAAAAACAAAACAAAACAACCCCCCTGCAAAACAAACAAACAAACAAAAAAACCACACACACACACACACACACACAAAACCAAACCTCGGACTTATACTATATATCTTTCTTCTCCTATTCATCTGTATTTGTCTGTTACAAGAGTACCGATTTTGGTCGCATTGGAGAAAAACTGATCATCATAGATGCTTTGAGAAGCAATGCCTCAGGGAGTATTACTTTCCTCCACAATGAGGACAGGAAGCCCTCTCATACTAATTAACGGATTAAAACAAAGGAAGTAAGATGTATAGCCCAGATCCCAGAGATAATGGTGAACTCCATTTTCCCCTTCTCATATTAACTTGATCTTTCTCACATTACATGGCTCCCCTCAAAGTTAAAAGAGAATCCTAAAAAATATTATTTTCACTGTTTTGGAGAGTAATGATCACTCTGATCCAGAGACTCACCCTCCTATGTGACTCTTACAACTTTGCTGCTGCGCCATGTCATGTCCCTGAGCACGTCGTGTCCTAGCTTAACACAGCTGTGAATACAAAGAAATCCAAGGTGCTCACAAGCCAAACCATTGAGTATTTTGGCTCTAATAAGCATGACACCAGTCCTATCATTCAGAGAAGCCTTCAGCTTTGTGTCTAATTGCATTATTCACACACACATACATACACACACATACACACACACACACACACACACAACTATAAGGAGCTAGGTCTGAGTTAATGGTCCTCTGCACCTTCAAGACCATAACAATAGCTCATAGCTCTCCCCACCCACCCCATCTGCCACACACCTCACATTCAGGATAGGGTCTTGACAGCCAGACATACCCCCACACCTCCAACTCTTGAAACTAGATTTCCCTAATGGTCAGCTGAACTTGGCATTATTTGCTTATTATATCCCTGAAGATTCTTCAGTTACTATTAATTATTGCCTCTTATCACATTACTCATTTGCCCTTTATCCACTCACCAGTCTGTAGGACAACACAACAGCTAGACTGCCAGAGACCACAGATTAGAAATACCCACTAAGTGCCCGGAGGCATCCAAGGCTGGATGCAGAAGGGCAGACCCAGGAAAATATGAGGTTACTCAATCAGAAGAGATCCACCAGGTAAAAAAGCATTTGTAACACTGTCCCACCCCCAATCCTGCTCTTCCCTGGGCCTAGATGTCACTGTAAATTCTTAATATCTCTACGAGTTCTTAGCACAGAAAAAGTTTCATTTCTTCATGAGTCAAATTACCATGAAATAGATATTATCATGCATGTAAAGTAGAGCTTGCTTCCAAAAAGCAGGTAATGGAGAAAGGAATTCCACTTTTCCTCATGCTGCTGGTCTCTTTGAAGAAAGACTCCAATCCAAATCACACAAAGATGACCAGGTAGTCGGATGGACCACTCAAAATAATGTAACATGCAACACACAGTGGACGCATAAGTAAAAGCTGAGAGCAACCACACAAAGGCAGAGAGTATAAGAAAAATAAACTGAAGGCCTATGACACATACCCTTATTTGGAAAAATCAAAATTGTAGAAGACCCTATGGAAGAGCAGAGTATGTGCTGGGAAGTAAGCCAGACACGCCCCACCCCCCCATATTTCACTTTTGCTTTGTACGAAAATTAAGGACTTTAGGAATTCTTCAAAATCTCATTTCTAATTACGAACATATGGAAAGCAAGTGATTTTAAGTGACCCCGGAAGAATAACCAATGGGGTTTTTCAATTTCTGAATGCTCTTTTGCCCCTTTAATCTTTCTTTCATGCTTTCCCACAAAGCCAGGCTGCGTTTTATAATCTTGGATCTCTTAGAGTAAAGCATGCACCAAACTTTATTGGGGACGGGGAGGGTATGCAGGGAGGTTCCAACCTCCAATGCTGGCATCCAACAGATGCTACAACTACCTTTCGTACAACTCAAGTTCCCACCTAAACAAGGAAAAGGTAGCACTGAGACAGGTAAGGGGTCAACATGTTTCAAATTTCAGAGATTTCAAGAGTTCCTGAGAGCATAACCATTGCCCACAGCACAGTCCTGTTGAAAACCTCCAGCAGCTACCCTCTGACCAAAGGCACAGCAGAGTAGACTTCTGAAGAAGGGTCAAGCGAGGAGGGCCAACCTCCCCCCGTTCTTGCCTCCCTCCTGGCCCCAGTCTACAACAGCTTCTCTCCAGAAATAACTAAATGCATGAGATCACCCATAGTGAGAAGACATAGGCATGACACCTACAAGGTGCCTATTTATAGAAAGTGTTAACACTCCTCAGGAAAAGACACTAGAAATCTCCTTGGAAACGTCCACGCCTGTGCTCCCTTTGGAATTCTAGTCTGCTAATAGCCATGACGAAGTAATTGCCTTTAAAACAAAACTGAGGAGTTAGAGGTACTTACGGTTTCCCCCCAGGGATTCCTGCCAGGTTTGGAGGGATGGTAGGTACTCGCATGTGAGGGGGAGGATCAAACCCAACCTGGAAACAAAAATAAGACATCGAAGACTCAGTTTATGCAGAGTACACACTTGGTGAACATATATAAAGACTTTTCACTAGAAACTCCCACATCTCCAAAGCAACATAAACAGGAACGGTAACACATGCTAACATTTAAAAAAAAAAAAAAATTACAACTCAAGGAGTACTATAACCACCTGTAAATACAACAGGCCACGCTCCTTTCTGGGGAGGTCAGTGGGAGTGTGGTCTGTTTGTACACTGAGAACCAGCTTCCCATAGTAATTACTTCCTGTGGACTCAGGATGTCCTGCCTTGCCCCAGCAAGTACAGAGAACAGTGTGCTGTCTGAGTCAGGATTTCTAGACCTTGGCACTATCAATGTTTTGAGCCAGGCAGTTGTTTCTGGCTGTCTTGGGATAGTTAGCAACACCCCTGGCTTCTACTCTCTAAGTACCAATAGCATTCCCCACTTCTGATAATTGAAAGTGTCTCCATTTATTACCAAACGTCCCTGGGGGGACAAAATCGTCCCCAATTTCATACCACTAGTCTAAGCTACTGCTTAAACATGCATGGATTCCCTATTCTGTGTACCCTAACAAAGGTATCTTGTCCCTTAGCTGCCCACTTTGTTTCAAACTATCTTGCCCCCCAATGCACAGCCTTTCTTACTAATACAACATAAGGGAAAAAACCCTACAAACTTCAGTCAGCCCAAACTACTGGAGGTCATGCCATCTGAAGAGAGGAGAGGAGAAAACCGAACATGACCTATTCTAAAGAGCCAAGAGAAATCTATAGGGACTTCTATTTGCTACAGGATATCATCTGTTTCCTTTCCCTGATGCAATCGAGGGTTACAGTCGATTTTGCCCTTTGCATACAGTTTTGTATCTTTCCAGTGAAAAATGAGGCTATTTACAAGGCTGGGCAAGATGGGCAAGCTGCCCCAGGGTTCAGTCACCTCTGTTTCCTCACTGTTGCCCTGAAATTACTGCTTACACCTGAGTCACACTGTTGGTTTAAAGAATAATAGAGGCATGGAAAGAAAATGTTACAGCTTCTCAAATATTTTTTCCTAAGAATTAAAGAGGGGGGATAAAAAAAACCCTCAAGAAAATGAATGAAAAGGCTTCTGTGAGCTACTTGAGTCATTCCATCGCCTTCCAAAAAAAAAAAAAAAAGTCTATTGGGGGGGAGAAAACCAGATGTCCCCTGAACTGCCAAAGTAGCTCCTAAACACTGCCTTGTTTCATCCGCGAAAATAGTAAACCAAGAAGCGCTGCGCCCTAACTTAATGCAGGAGCATGCTGATGGCAGCGGGCGGAGCGCGGCGACACTGGGGCTCTGTTTTGCAGGCGTGGTTGGGGGTCCCGGCCCTGGCCTGCCCGCCAGCCTGCCCACGGCACCTACCATTGGGGAGCGCCCATAGGCCACCACGGCGGCGGCGGCGGCGGCCGCGCTCATCTGCGGGGACATGTTGTGCAGGCTGGCGTAGGCGGCGCCGGGGCTGGTCAGCTCGCCGTTCATGCCGGCGTGGGGCACCATCCCGAACGGGGCGGGGTACGGCCCAGGCACCGCCAGCGGCGTCCTCAGGCCGGCCGCTGAAAGTAAGCACAAGCCGTGTGACGCGACATGGTCCAACCTGACCATTAGTTCCAGAGTCACTCTAGCACCATTCAGGAGGGGTGAGGACAAGGAGGGCTTCAGTAAGGCAAAGGGGGTAGGGGGCAGTTGGGGTGTGTGTGTACATACGTGTTAGGGCCATTCATGAGGAAGGCTTGCATGAGGGTGTGTGTGGGTGTACGGGGGAGACTTGGGGGTGGTTTCATCACCACCAACTCAGCCCGATTCATCTCCAGGGAAGAACAGACCCCAGGGGAAGCACTGCCCACGTGCTTCATCCTCGGCTTGGCAGCACTGGGAAACCGGACAATTAAGATTAAATAGCAGTACTGTACCCAATTCACAGAAGGCAAACAGAGGCATAGCGCACTGTTTACCTGATTTCATCTTAAAAGAAGGTTTTGATAAAATCCAGGATGTCTCCTTCAGTCTAAACTTTCCATTCCCTGCTGCCAATTCCAAATGAAAACCTGACCCTGGGTTTACTACCTACAAGACCAGTGCTCTAACCCCTGAGCTATGGAGCCCTCCGCTGTGGGTTTACTACCTAAACCAAAGCCTGGGCTTAGGAGGAATATTCTGGGGCCTATTTTCCTCTGGGCCCAAGGTGTTAAGGAAGATAAAGTTAGAAGTTACCAACTGATTCACAGGCTGGAGTCTCCGTGAACCCCAATTTCTACTGACAGAGAGACCACGGATTCCTGAGGGACGGACTGGGAGAAAACCATCCAACTCAAGTAAGCAAGAAACACACTTGGGCCGGCGTTTCGGTCAGTGTTAGCGAACTCAGACACACGGTGATGGTTTGGTAAGGAGCTTATGTGGGGAATAATTATCAGAAACTTTATTAAGTCCCTAGGATTTGGATTATTGGGGGGGGGGAAGAAAGCCAAATGTAAACAGTCGGAGACCAAACAGGGTGCAGCTGCTGAACCTAAGGACAAACATCTGTTTCTTATCACGGCTTTTCAGGGATAGGAAGGAGGCAGGCAGTCGAGTGCGTTTCATATTCATGGGGAAATGGCGTCAGGAGTGCACAGACGACGAGTCAAGCCGGGAAAGGGAAAAACAAAACAAAACACGAGAGGCGAGGCTCTACCCGCTTGGTTAACGAGGGGGTCCATGGCTGGAGGCTTGCCGAGGCCTGGACGGAGTCCTGGAGTGGCACTGGTGCCCGGCGTTGGCATGTCGCTCCGAGGCGTCGGTGTGCTGGATTTCAGAACAGGCGTGCTGGCTTTTTCATGCTGGTATCATTAAACAAATTAAATGAGTATTATTTTTAATCCAAGCCATATTACACAATTTATCACAACAGCAGCTGGGACACTGGGCACCTTCTAGCTACTCCCTCAGCCAATTTTCATAAATCCACACAATGTTGACAGCATTAACTTGTGAGCGAGAAATGTTGACCTTTCCTCTTCCTGCCAGAATTAAAACTCTAGCTAGAGACACAGAACATGATCACACTTCGTCCTCCGCAGATTTTATTTTAAAAAGTATTTTTCCATCAGGCGTGTGGACTTTGGATCCAGGCCAAGTTAGAACGATGACCACCCAGTGAAAAATTCCCACTCACTCAGAAACAAATGGCCGGGTCACCAAGAATGTCAGAGGGAGGATTCCTTTTCTACCCTTGCCTTTTAGTGGCAGTGGGATTGCGACAAGAGTGAGAAGCAGCAGGGCTGTGGATCTGATGAGAAAACCAACCAGCATCTCAAAGGCAAATGCCCTAGAAGGATTCCCACCCGTTTGAGAGATGTGTGTGGACTTAAGCACCGCCACCCACTTGCTATATAATGGATGTGGCCCCACCAGTGCAGAGGCCTTCAGGAGTGGGACATAACAGGGTCCTGGGGCACCATGCTCTGCACCTCAACCTTTTATCCCTTTAAATTCCAGAATGAGGAGCGCTGTGAGCAGTAAACAGCATGCATGGGGCTAGGGAGAGACCTCAGCTCCCTTGGTCCTGATGGGCAGTTTAAACTTGGCAAGCTCCACAGGCTTTCTGTCCCATCGGTGAAGTGGGATAATGCCAAGGAAGGCTGTATAAGAATCAAATGCAGGACTCTTACGGCTCAGGTTATTGTGAGTTACAAGATGACATGCTCCCCACAATTTGTTGAATGGCTGCAAGCAGACTAGGAGGCTCCACCCCCCTGCACCTGTTCCAGGCTTCTCCGGGGGCTCCTTGAGTACATCCCCATTCTGACACCAAACCCAACACGCCCCGACACAGAGGGTCTGTCTAAAAGAAGGTGAACTCAGGACTTCCAACTTCCTATGAGGTTGCACATCCCCAAATCAGAAAGCAACGAACATGGAAGCTTGCTGTCTCTCTCTAAGGACATTACCAAAAGATATTACTGAGAGGAAGAAAGAAAACACTGTGTGGGACAAGAAGCAGGAGTCACCATCTCACTTTTAAACACTTAAAAATATACCTCTCACTCCATAAAAGCCCACATTTCAATACTTTAGGGTCCTCTAAACTGCAGAGAGAAACACACTGCTACACAGGCAAAGTGATAGCTCATGAGACCTACCAAGCTCATTTCTTTGGACTTCAAAGAAGTGGAGCTTCCCGAAGAGGCCGTGGACGCTGGGCTGCTGGAAGCATCTTTCTTCAGCAGGCGGTTTTTGTCAATCCCGTTTTCCCTGGGTGAATGGGTGGGGCTTGCTCGCGGAGAAGAAGGGTCCTCGACAAGTATAAGCAAAGCTTGTGTGATTTCATTTATAATGGATGGACCTTGCCCTTTATGGACTCTATTTCCACACTAATTCTCTAAATTAAAGGACACTCTAAGTCCTTCAGATCTGGGGGACTTGGGAGTGTGCCCCCTGACTAGCAATGTTATTATAATTACACAGGATGGTGTTTGCGCACACACCTGTGAAGACAGCACAGAGGAAAAGACATCCAAGAATGATCTGATGCATCCTCATGCTCAAATACTTTGCTCTGAGGACACAGGAAGGAAAGGAGCACCAGGCACCCAACTTAAGAATCCGAAATGACTGGGAAAACAGATTTCTTTTAAAAAGGAAACAAAAGTTCATGTCAGACCACTACCGCTCCATCTGTGAACACCACTAAGTTTTTAATGTGCAAAGTTGAGAAAAAACAAAATACCATGGCTCCACTTTCTGTTTCTCATAAGTCACTCTGAAAATAAAGTTTGAGAAAATGAGTGGTTACCTCATTAGACACATCCACAACTAAGTTGTCATCGCTTTTGTCACCATCGCTATCCTGGAAAAAGAGATGTTAATGCCATTTATTAAAGGGCTGGAGCCCCAGTTACATTTCTATAGTTCTTGGTAGCAGACACACTGAAAAATGGCCCAGGACATGCCTACAGGTTCCCTTCCAGATTCCCAGGCCTACTCATTAATACTGCCTTCCCCTCCTTACCTGACATGGGGGCTACCCAAAGCCACAGGTAGGAACTGTTACAGTAGCATACCTGCTAAAGATCATTCGGGTGAGGGCCAGTTGCAAACACCGGGTGCAGAGTAAGAGCTCAAGAAATGTTTGCAACAGGGGCATCTCTCCTATAATCTGAAATCCTCCCATGGCCTCCTATCAGGGCTCTTTTCCCACTGGATATCAAATTAAGAACACAATTTCATGCCATTCCTTTGTGTGTATCATCTTGAGGATAGGTAACAAATCTAGTGTTCACAGACAATTTGTAATTATAAAGACAAACTTCAACCATGTTCCCATGGGGTCATTAATTCTTGAAAGGAAAAAAAAGGAACACTAAACACCAAAAACAACAAAGCTATCTACTTGGCTGGGATAACATACCAAGATCTAACCTCATGTTAAGAATAAAAATCTTTTGCAATCAGCATGGAATATTTTAGGAGAGAGGGAAGAACACAGGATGGCAAAATCTGGAAGGCACTTAGCATCCTGCACTAGGGCCTATAGTCCTCTTCATAAAGCTATACCATTTCCTAATGCAGGAAACTGCAAGGTTGTCCTAAGTTTGAAAAAGCTTCAGAAAAGCTATTTAACTGTGTGCTCACTCCTACATCAAGTTTAGAGCAGACTGAAAAAGTCTACTTTCTTAGCCAAAAGGCCTCCTGTCCTTTAGTACAGAGATACAATAAGCCTATGAAAAAAGTAGGCTCTCACCTAATTCTCCAAAAGGACTGGGTCACTAATTTCTGACCAATACAATCCTTTTACTGAGTCACTGTCAATTACAAATATACGAATATTTAAAAATTTGTACTAATAAGTACAAGAGCAAATATTAACCATGTTGGCTTTCTGGGGGGCCTCCAAGTCCAGCTAGAAAGTTACTCTCAACTTTAAATCCTTAACTTCTACATGTTTTTTTCTAACTGTACCTGGAGTTTTACATGTGGAAGACCCAATTTACTTTCTTCAATAGTACGTTACTAGATTTACTTTAATCACTGTTGTTAAGGCACCATGCAATTCACTATAACAACATAAAATTATAACCAATGAGGAAACCTGGGTAACTCAAAATAACAACCTGCTGAAAGAAACATTTTCATGTAATAAAAGAAAAAAATAAAACTAAAGAAGATTTTCTTTTTCTGTTAGTAAAGACCACAGAAAAGCACAAATGTTTTCAGGTGTTGAGAACAAAAAGATGGGGGCGCCTGGGTGGCTCAGTGGGTTAGCGTCTGCCTTCGGCTCAGGTCATGATCCCAGGTCCTGGGACTGAGTCCCGCATCGGGTTCCCTGCTCAACAGGGAGTCTGCTTCTCCCTCTCCATCTGCTGTCCCCTCTGCTTGTGCTCTCGCTCTCTCTCTCTCTCTCTCTCTGACAAATAAATAAATAAATAAATAAAATCTTTAAAAAAAAAAAAAAAAAAAAAAAAAGAACCCAAAGATGGTGGTGGTGAAAAAAATACAAGCCAAAAGGTTTTCTTTCTTAGAAAAAAAAAAAATTATTAAAAGATTCACATAGTGGGGCACCTGGGTGGCTCAGTGGGTTAAGCCTCTGCCTTCAGCTCGGGTCATGATCTCAGGGTCCTGGGATCGAGTCCCACATCAGGCTCTCTGCTCTGCAGAGAGCCTTGCTTCCTCCTCTCTCTCTGCCTGCCTCTCTGCCTGCTTCTGATCTCTATCAAATAAATTAAAAATTAGAAAAAAAAATCATAAAAAATAAAAAATTTTAAAAAAAAAGATTCACATAGTATACAAACTGACAAAAAGAAGCAAACAACTCATTTTATTACAATGGGCTATGAAGTGAGTTTTTATGTAGTCTGTAATTTCAATCTTAGCTTTGGACCCTTCTGCAAATGTGAACCTTCACAGTCCAGTGTAGCCTGGTCATCAAGAGCTGAGGTCTGAGGACTTCGCCCCAGATTCTCCAACATTATTTCAGTACATTGCCCTGAACTACCTATACATCTGGGCATACTTCATATGAGTGGGTTATAAAACAGTAATGCAGAGATACGGATTCCAGATCGCTCACTACCCAAAATCTACACGAGCCTCATGCACAACAACTCAAAAACTGTATTACCGGCAGTTTCCCAATTTCTGCATGTCATGGACCTTCTGACTAGCTTATTAACAATTGATGCCATATATAAAAGTACCTGCAGGGGACACCGGCTATGGGCAATGGCAAGGGGCAAACACTATGTGCTGCAAAGGCTTGGCCTAGGATGGAGAGAACCTACAAATCCAAATTCTTAGAACATTATCATAGTACACAGGGTGGAGCAATACAAGGACCTCTGGCAAAATACCCTCTCCAAGGGGCGCCTGGGTGGCTCAGTCTGTTAGGCGTTTGCCTTTAGCTCAGATCATGATCCCAGGGTTGCAGGATTGAGCCCCGTGGGCAAGGAGCCTACCTCTCCCTCTCCTCCCTGCCTGTGCTCTCTCTGGCTAACATTATCTCTCAAATAAATAAATAAATAAATAAAATCGTTTAAAAAAAAAAAAGAATACCTCTCCGAGGCCCTCAGTTTGGGGGTCCTGGCATAGTGACGAAGAGCATGGATTCTGGAGTCAGACTGCCTCCAGGCTCCACCACTAACCCTGAACTTGGGCAAATCACTTACAAACCCTGGGCTTCAGTGTCTTCAACTACAGTGGAGGTATGGTACCAAACTGACAGTTTTAAGAGTCAAATGAAACAATCCACGTAAAAGCACAAGGTACGTGGCATGGACAAGCTCTTGCTCAGGAAATACTAGCTATTGTTAGCTATGGGCTAACCAGCCACCAGGAGGCAGAGAGGTCTCGCGTGTTAACCCCCATCTCGTCGACCTGCCGGTGCGCCAGAAGTGGACGCTTCTTCCATAAGCAACGGGAAGTGGGCTGATCCCGTGTTTTACTCACACTGGTCCTGACAATGTGTCCATCATGAAATAGACACACCTGGGGATACAAAAGAAAACTCCAAGACATCTATCAGCTGCAATGTTTGACACTCAGACTCGAGCCAGTTGCCACTTGGCTTGGTTTGTTCTCCTGGTGAAATAAGGTTCCAGCTAGACGTGAGTCAAGAGCCGTCCCTTCACAGTCACGCATTCTCAATCTGCAGGTTCTGATCTAGATGCCTCCAAGGTTTTTTCTGTTTTTACCACGGACTTATGTGACCAAACTGCTTGCAGTTCTAGAGAATGAACTCTGCCTCAAGACCAAATAGGAGCCTGAATAAGTCAACAGAAGAGCATCCAAAAAAGGTATTTTGTGACACCAGTGTTTTTACCCTGATTATTTTAGCAGCACAGGCTACCAACTTTGCAGGGCCCAGGACAGATGAAAATGCAGGCCTTGGTTCAAAAACGGAGAATTTGAAGACGGTGAGAACACAGCGTCAAACCAAGGGCAAGGTCCCATGAAGAGCAGGGCCCTGTGCAAAGCATAGGATGCAGGTCCGGCCCCGCATGTTGGTATCCCCTCTTATGAGGAACTTAGGAAGCCTAAAAATATAATCATGTGCCTGGAACCACAGAGTTTACAGCTCTAGAGGGAAATACTACCCTTATAAGAATCTATCCTCTTGCTAGTATTATTTATTTATTTTTAAAAGATTTTATTTATTTATTTGACAGACAGAGATCACAAGCAGGCAGAGAGGCAGGCAGAGAGAGGTGGGGAGAAGCAGGATCCCCGCTGAGCAGAGAGCCCGATATGGGGCTCGATCCCAGGACCCTGGGATCATGACCTGAGCCGAAGGCAGAGGCTTTAACCCCCTGAGCCACCCAGGCGCCCCTGCTAGTATTATTTTAAAGGATGTGGAATTATCACTAAGATCTTGGGAGCATGCTTGTATGCTCACTTAGAACATGAGCAACTAAGCAAACAAATACTGTTTCAGGTGCTTTATTTACTTACATAGTGGCTGGAGTCCTTATCATCCACCTTTCTTTTTTTGATGTCATTGGAAAATTCAGGCCCGTTTCTGCGTTTATCGGTGCCCCTTAGACTGTCTGGGACCAAGAGGGAATTACTCTGCAAGACAAAAAAAAAAAAAAAAAAAAAAAATCAAAGATTCCTTCCCAGATCTCTTTGTACACATGAAAACCCAAACCAGGATGTGACAGCTGTTTCAGAAAGGTGATACCTACACCGCCTTTCATTCCATGTAATTCATCTCATCTGAAGACTTTGATGGCAAACATTTATAGAGGTTTAAGCACTTGAAAGGAAGACCCTGATTATGCAATGAAACCTTCCAGAGCCTGGTGGATCCTTCAGGCTCGACTCACTTAAAATGCTCCTTCGTTCTTTTTACTATTAGAGAAATGGGGGCTTGCTGTTTACATGTGGATATGTTTTTATTCTTTCCCACTGCAGTTTCCTGGTCGGGATTACAAATGGCCTAGGAGCGGAACCTGAGATTATTCTACCAGGTGTATTTTGTGACTGTAACTGTCAGTGTGTGCTCCTCGAAAAAGACACACAGAGAGCAGGTGGAATTAACAGCATGGCTCCCTAAAAGGCAAATCACATTTTCCGCAGCAACAATGAAGGAACTCTTCTGAATTCTTTTAATTTACTCTTGAAAATAAGATTTAGTGTTCCTCGCCAATAGCACTGAAATTCAAGACCCAAAATGAGTAGTTCAGCCAGTGAATCTTCAACAGCGGGGCCAGCTCCCGCACACAAAAGCAGGAACAAGGACTAATCTTTTCTACCAACCACACAGGATACTTTCATTCCCATGTGCTGAGTACGAACTATTGACCCAAAGAAAACAGGCATTTTGGGTCTTTGGGGGTCACATGACACGTTCTGACATCCCTTCAATTCCCATCTCCCCTCAGGCTAAAGCATCAGAACATGATACAATGAGTCCTTTTAAGTACAGGATTAGCATATGCAAGGGGGCAATTTGTTCAGTGATGTGTTACTGCCTCGAACAATACTGAAGGCGCTGTGCAGAAATCTCCTGCACAAAGCCCAGATAACCCCAATTTCTGCAAGATGCTGGAGAACTACCAGGGGGATGTCCGGGCCAACAGACAATTATGTTCCCTTTCTCTGCCACAGTTTAAAATAGAAGGGGCTGGGGGAAACCTTTAAGTCAGACCATCTCTAATGCAATGGCATCTACCAGAAGCAAAATTTTAAAAGCCAGGATGGGGGAGGTGTCTTCACTCCTAACCCACCCAAAGTAATCAGGCAGGTAGCTGGGTCTCTAAACTCCCTCCTGAAAACCATGGATCCCACCATGGGAACATTCCCAGCTCAGCTCAACCACACACAGGAGGAAATCAAAACGGGACCAGGAGGCCATCTGAAGCCTCTTTGCCCACTGCAGGGGCTGACACTGCAGCGAGCTGAGCTTTGATTCATGACCGGTCAAGCTCCACAAATGCAGGAGGCTTACATAAAAGCAAAGGGAGGGACTCATGCAATTCAATACAGAGCGGCTCAGAGTAATGTCTTTAGCACAGCGTGTGGGGCTGAAAGGTGAACTGGCTGGATCCCTCCACTAATGACCGTGGTAAATGTCTGCTAAAAACCACCCTCTCCGACCCGGCCCCTTGGCTGATAGGATACAGGAGACTTAACCAAACTCCTGAAAGTGCTAACGTGCACTCCCAAGAGCCAAGGGAGGGGAGTAGTGGCATGCACTCAGGGATAAACAACGTTCCAATACACTTGCCTGGGTTCTAGATTTTACCAGGACTCCAAAGTCTCCTCGTCCAGACCCTGACTGGAGGCACTGAGGGCAACACCACAGAGCACTCGAGCTTTACATCTGCCCCAGTGCCCAGAAGAGTGTGGCACAGACTCGGCGTCCACTGGCAATTTTAAAGTTCAGTCTCTGTCCAAAAGTTGCCGTCAAGGCCTTCCTGCTATAACCAGCACTGTGCATCCAAACTGCTCAGCCATTCAGAGCCATTCAGAGATAGCATTTTAATGATCTTATTTTTTTTTTAATGAAGTCAAGCAGTACTGTAAACATAAAAGTAAACTACACTTCTGTTAGCAACAATGCAATTTCTGTTAGAAACAGTAACATTTCTGTATTTGGACCCAGAAGCCTGTCAAGCTTTGAGGCCTCTGCTTCTACATGTTAGAAGTTACTACTGTAATTCTTGCTTGCACGGCTTAAATGAGGCCTATAATCTGAATAGGTTTTGAAAAGCTCTGGAAGTTCCTCTAAATTTGGACAGGACTAGTAATTAGCACCGCTACTTATGTGAAAATTGGCTCCATTCAAAATGGCAGACTCAGACAAGTTGCAAAACAGTGTCTCATCGTACGTTTGATGCCGTAAAATGGATTCAAAACAAGGCAGCAAGGGAAGGCTGGGAAGGCCTGGGAGAGCCACAGTCAGGAGCTGGGGGGGGGGGGATCGGGTTCACAAGGCAGCCCCGCCCAAAATGGACCACTTCCTTTTACCCCTGTTCCCATGAACCCGGTCTTCTTTGTGTAATTGTCCCCGACATCTTTCAGCCCTGACACTGCTTTCATTGTCGTTCCTGATTTAAGCAAATGGTTCCAGCCTAATGAACTTCACTGTCAGCAAAAACAGCTGTTTTGGTTAATGACTACCTAGGTGACCCTAATCTTCATGATTCCCTCGTTTGAGTTTCCCCAGAAACTCAAAAGTGACTTCACAGGTATTACTGGATGTCTCATGACACCAGAAGTGTTTTTGGTTTTTTTTTTTTCACCCTCATGATCTGTGTTTTCCTCACACACCAGCTTATGTTCATCATGACCCAGAGGTGGAATAACCGTCATACTGATGGTCATTATGAGCCACTTTATACACATTTTAACAATAAAGAGATTATACCTGGGTATTGAATGAATATCATTTGGATCTTCAAAATTTATCTTGACTCTATCTTGATTTGTTAGACCTGGACTAGAGTAACATAGTATCACATTTAACATTAATGTTTAGCATTTAATCAACATTTAAGAAGAAGCCATTTGCAAAATAATGAAATTAAGGTTGCTTGACTTTTTTTTTTTTTTCCAAAACTTGTGCATTGGAAACACAGAAGTAAATTAGAATCACACCTTTGAAGAGGCCAAAGCAACCTTAAAAGACTTACTGTTCATCATCTTCTTCATTCCCCCAACCCCTTTTATCTGGAGGCTTGACCAGAGAAAGAAGGCGATTTAAAGTCACAAAGCTCTTTCCATTAAGTCAAGGTGTCTCCCCTCCCAGAGGAGTGATTCTTATACTCAATTTATGTATGTAAAATACTTGTCCCCACACACTTATCACTTAAGAGTCACACTGGCTCTTTAACCATTAACATTTAACCGTTTAACATTCTAATGTTACATAATAATGCCTAATGCACACTGCATGCTTTCTCTGACTGCCCCCCCAGCAAACCACAATCTCTGTCTCCCTTTCTCTCTCTCACACACACACAGTTTTATGCCACGATAAGAAAACCATAAACATATTTTAAAAATTACATCCGACACTAAAATGACCTGAAAACAGTCCCAAGGCCTGCCTTTCCACTCATGAATCCTGCCATTTATGACCCAAGAGGTGCACTAAAACAGGCCTCAGTACAGAGCAACAAAGTGGTCCAGAACCCCACAGCACCCTTTCATGTGACATCTATCATGGCTGCTGGGAGCTCTGAAAACTTAGCTGCTACCAGACGTCTCCTCCCAGAGTCCATATTTTGAAAGCTTTTAATCTAACGAACAGCATTCATCAAGTGAAGTTCATTTTCAAACATTTAATCTGCCAAATAAATATTTAATTGTGAATCAGGTTTTTTCTTTTCTTTCTTTTTTTTTTTTTGATGAGCATGAGAACTAGTATTACCACACTGACTGATATACTCTAACGCTAGCCAAGAAACTCAATGTTTTATTCACCTTGCAGCTGGTAAAATTTAAGTGTCTGCCAGAATTCTTAAAAAATGATAATTACTGGGCAGATTTCTATTATAAATGTCCCGAGGTCTGGGATTTTTGAGACTGTATATATGAAGTTTCCCTTTGTTTTAAAATTGTTTTAACTAAACAAAATCATCTTATTTACTTTGTGTCTTCCACGAGAGCTCAAAATTGGACATTTATATAGCCCAGAGGGGAGATTATGAATCTGAGCAATCAAGGATGGAAAACACACTAGGACTTCAAAACAAACTAAAATTCTAGAACCATGATGAGTTTCTGTACCTTACATCTTGTACACACTTACGGGAATGCAGCCAAGTAAAACAATAAAGGGAGAGATGTATCTATCTGACAGGTCTCTGGAGAAAAAAGATCCCCCTTGAGCATTAAGTACCAGAGTCAGAAAGAGGGTCCACAAGACCGATTAGCCCCATTGATGTGTCTTTCTCTCCATTTGTAGGTGGAAACTACACATGAAACGAAGAGATGAGGGACAAGGACCAAGAAAACATGCACCCCCAGGGAACGAACGCTCTTAAAAAATCTGGGGAACGTAAAAATCTGAGTGCACCTTCACTGACCACAGGCCAACTGTTGCCTACCATTACTGTATGCCTCCTGCGGATCATTTCTCCCACTCACAGCAGCGTGATGCTTAAGAACAGTTACAAGACTAAAAGAGCCAACTCAGAGGAGAAAAGGAAAAGTAGCAGATCTTCTTATGTTACAACTGGTGTTCACTAGTTCTAGTCACCAAATCCAGATCAAATCATTCTAACTGGGTAAACCATGTCTCATAAACACACATACCAGGACTAGCCGCTGCTGTCGTTCTCTGGGTACAAGTTAACTACAGAGCGTGTTTGAACCGAGTGGGCAGAAGTGCACGATCATTCTCTTAAAGCAAAAACAAACATCCAAATGCAAACATTACACCGTATCTTCATATAAGAACTTCCAACGGTAAAGCATCAGAGCCTGAGGCACTGGAGAGAAGATTCAGCTGAATCAAAAGAAAACATCACGATTTTGACCTCTGTGTTACCTTTATATTCACCGTTCTGGACAATGATGTTTCCATTTCATGCTCTGAATACCCACTCAAGATTGAGGCAGAGAGACCCAGATGCTTCCGAATGGACAAAAACCCGTCCTTACTCGCTGGTTCCAAGACTTTCACTTTTCTTTAGCAATTTAACAGTAATGGCTGTTCATGTAAATGGAGATACTTTGGAAGGTAAACTCCAGAAAATATGAAAGAAAGCAGGTTTAATGGAATGTTACCCTGTCAGTGTTACCAGAACACTCGTGACAGAGCCTTCATGTTTCCTTCATCGATTCTGAGACCTCAAAGCAAGTCTTCTGCCAACCATGTCTAAACCCGGAAGCCACCAGCAGCAAATCTGAAAGGAAAACCTGCTCATGGAGACAGCAAAAGCTAGACAGGTTTCCCTAATGTGAAAATAATGCACATTATTCAAATGGATTTCTTTAGCTGCCATGCTGATTCCCCTTGGGAAGTTTCTCCTCCCTGCAGGAAAAGTGTTTGTGTCAGAGGTACAGACTGGAAACTCATGACACCTCATTTATCCTCAGTTACACTAAGGCAGTGGGAACCTAATTTGCTAGCACACTCTACACTGACAATTAACTTCTCGGTGAACATTAAAACAATTAGGTAGTGACGCACCCCCAACACATCTGTGCGCCTTCCCCATCTACACCTGGTACCAATTAAGCCATCACCCCGCACTGTACTTTTTGCTGCAGTCCAATGGGTCATTCAGATTCTGTCTGACATTTCAACAAATGCGTTTTTAACCCCTAAAACTAACGGGATCCCCACTTGTCAATGGGGAAGAGGGTAAGAAGGTGAAGGTGTGGAAATGTGTCTACTTGGCAACTGCATCGTATCAGATCTCAGGAGCCCTGGCTGTGAGGCGGGTCTGAAGGGCACACGTCGGTTTTTCATACAGTTTGAATGCAAAATATGAGAAAGAACCCATGTGTTCTCGCACCTCAATCTGGGAACGCTGAGACACTCTCAGATGCAGATGAGTGGTTCAGTCAGAACTCCCAGGAAGGAAGGTAGCCATGTAGAAGGCACATAGACCCAGTAAACAGGTGAGCTGGGGGACCCACTAGAGAAGGAGATAGATATCCCCGGCATCACACACAAAGCCCCCAGTTAGCCCTTGCACTATACCAGATCAAGAAAAATAAAACAACCCCCCACCGCCCCCCCCACATTTGGAGCTGACGATAAATACAATTATTTCCAAAGAACTTTTAAATGCCCTCATGACAACTCATTCCCCCCACTAGGACTGTGGTGACAGCAAAAATCAAATCTGTATTTCAAACTGTTTTAAAAGCAGTTTTTGCAGAGCAGCTTAGCTAGCTGTCACTGTCCCTCTTTATTCTCCAGTCCCTGTGGACAAACTTTCTAGTACAAGAAACCAGAAAGCCCTGGGTCAGGACTTGCCTGTGAGTTAACCTGGATATCTGATGGCACTCACCTCTGCCTCTCCTCACCTAAAAGACGGAGACCCAGAGTTTCTTGCTTACTATGTTTCTGAGGGAAAGATAAAAATGATCATGGGGCTAAAAGGAAAAGAACATTTTTAAAAACCTGCTCTAAATGGTGGGCATTATGTTTTCTAATCACAGAGCACAAATTGAAATCTGAAAAGAGTTTCAGAGGGAGGTAATATACTTCTATCTGCTTTCTGGTTTTTTAGTTAAGATGTCCGATGCCCCATCTTCATTGAAAGCACAGTGAGATAAAACCTGAACATTTCTCCAGTTACACACAGGCCCCAATACCCTCCCGGTGAGTTATGGTGTCCACAGTAAACACACGCCTTCACCTGGTATAGGACAGACCACTCCCGACCATCTAGAAATCACTGTCCCTTTCCTTTTTTCCAGGTTTCACCCTTCTCACGGCAATGATGCAGTGAGCAGTTTTCCCAGAGGATCTATTTTTTAAGCACATAGTTTTCAATTTTGCCAAAAAGGAAATCTGCTGAGACAACTGCTGAAAAAAACTTAAGTGTTTTCCACTGTGCCTAAATATTGAAATTTTAGGTGACTCATCTCAGTTTCATCCTTCACTTTCAGGCAATTCCTTGAAATAAGTCAGGAGATAAATTCATAAACAATTAGGCAGAAACATTTCCTCCTTTGACGAATTTGAGTATCATGAGCCCAACCAAGTTCAAGAAAGGCTGTGGACAGTCCCCTGCTCTCCATACTGAGAGACACTGCCCACATCTCCACAACTTCCTCACATGCTTGAAAACAGGGGAAGAAACCACCAGTAACTACACAGAGCGTGACCAGTAATGCATGTATGGCTGTCTTGCTACTCTGCAGGTAGAAACAATGGAGAGCCATTCCTAAAGGCTTGCTATTCATGGTCCATGTTCATGGTCCCTAATACCCCTCACCCCAGGAGGCAGCCTCCATCACAAATTTATAGATGAGGCTAGGGGGAAGTTCGAAAGGATGAAACACCTGGCCCATGCCAGAAGACCACTGAGATCTGCCTCTGTTCAAAACCCGTATTCTCCTTATCACCCCATGCCCAAGGGTTACTGGGAGCTAATGTGATATTCAAAAAAGTAAAAGTTCAGAAAAAGGCCAACAGTAAGGTATTCTCCAAAGAAATTCACGTCTTACGTTCTCCTTGCACTCTAAAGTACTGAGTGTGATTTGAGAAAAAAATCATGGGTGGTCCTCAGTAGGATCTTGTAGGATCTGGTCCTACCAATTAACTAGTTAGGCAGAACAGCTGCAGAAGAAACACAAAATAAAGACACCACGTCATATTAAATAAAGTGATGGCTGTCATCACTATTAAAATACGTTCTATTCGGGACGCCTGGGTGGCTCAGTTGGTTAAGCGGCTGCCTTCGGCTCAGGTCATGATCCCAGCGTCCTGGGATCGAGTCCCACATCGGGCTCCTTGCTCAGCGGGGAGCCTGCTTCTCTCTCTGCCTCTGCCTGCCGTTCTGTCTGCCTGTGCTCGCTCTCTTTCCCTCTCTCTCTGACAAATAAATAAAATCTTAAAAAAAAAATACATTCTATTCTACAAAGTCAGTTATGGGAGTGATAACCAAGTCTCTCAGAAAGACATAATCTAAGTCTCTACCTCCATTAATTAGCTGTATGACTAGAAGTACCTAGCCACCTTGAGCTTGGTATCTTATTGGTAAGATGATGGTGTTGCACCATTATGACCTCTAAATACATTAACAGTGCTTACACTTTTCAGGGCCAGGGACCCCTTTTGAGAATTTGATGAAGGTTATCATCTCTCTCCACAATTAGAGTAAAGAGCTCCAATCCAGAACACTCTGTAGACAGTTTTAGAGGGGCTCAAGGACCTCCTGAAACTCACCGGTGTACCCCCCCAAGTCCACATACCCTGTGCTCTGGAGTCTCTCCCAAACATATATCCTATCATCTCTTCCCTCTTCCAAACAGTCCAAATAGTGGTCACACGTGTTAGGCATTCCAGTGTTTTTCATTTAAGTATGTGGCTGTGACATTAAAAGATAACACTGCAAAATGGTAGCACATACAACTGACCTCTGAACAACTAGGTGCACCCTGTCCCCCAACTCAGTCAAAAATCCATGCCTGGCTTTTGACTCCCCCAAAACTTAAGTACCAACAGCCTGCTGTTGACCGGGAAGCCTTACTGATAATACAGTTGATTAATACGTATTTTGTATACGCATTCTATACTATATTCTTAAAGGTAAGCTAGAGAAGAGAAACTTAAAAAAAATTGTAAGGAAGAGAAAACACACTTATGGTGCCATCCTGGGTTTGTCAACAAAAATCCACATAAATGGACCTGCTCAGTTCAAACCCATGTGGTGCAAGGGTCCGCTCTACATGCAGTGCCTTACACAGTGCTTGGCACGTAGTATGTGCTCTTTAAATAATTTCTTAAACGAATGAGTAGCAAAACACAAATTCTGTCATGTTTTTCAAAAGCCATACAATGCTTTGTCAATTCTCGGATTCCAGGTCTTTCAAGCAGACTTACTGGAAGATTTCCTTCAGCCAAAACTGAACACAACTCATCTGCACATTAATCGAAATATCCGAAGTTTTTATTACTACATAAGAAATAAAGTACTTTTTGTTAGGTCACGTCATATTTCTTTGCTCAACTGCAGCACTCTGACAGGCAGCCTTATGTTAAAAAAAAAAAAAGAAACAAGTTTTGCAAGTAAATAAAAACTGGCAGTCAGATCTTAATTTAAAATCAACAGCCAAAGAGCAAAATAAAGCCTTTTAAAAGTTTTTCCCTTTATCATTCATCCCTTTCAAAAAGAAGAAAGTTGGACGCCTGGGTGGCTCAGTTGGTTGAATGGCTTCCTTTGGCTCAGGTCATGATCCCAGAGTCCTGGGATCTAGTCCCACATCGGGCTCCTTGCTTGGCAGAGAGCCTGCTTCTCTCTCTCCCTCTGCCTGACTCTCTGCCTACTTGTGCTCGCTCTCTCTCTCAAATGAGTAAATTAAAAAAAAAGAAGAAAGTTAAAAAACTGTCCATATTTTCACTGTTCTTAGTACCTTCATTTTTTTCTTGGGTTTTACATTAAAACAGACTACAGTAAGGCGTGTTTGTTTTCCTAACAAAAAACCTTAAACTAGCAAATATAACAATTCTGTCACTAAAAATAAACAAACACCAACTATCTACAAACCTGGTTTAGACTCGCAGATGAAAATCCATACATACGTTCCCTCTGGGTCTAGAGAAGTCCCTGACTACTGTACTTGATACATGTAATTATCATGTTTGTTCAATACAGAAAGAACAGCAGGAAAAAATCAGACCATATACTAGCGTGGAATGTTTCAGAACTCCTTGGTCTTACATATGACAGAGGTTCTCCATTCAGTCCAAGGACGCTTGAGGTTCCCAGAAACAGTTACAAATCTCCCTGGGGCCAGATCTTCTTCTTATACCTCAACCAAAACCATGTATTTCAACACAGAGGGCGCAGAAGCTAATGAGAATATATCTATCCTCTCTTCAGTCACGCACCAAAGATACACCTGCAAATGAGCAGAACAAAGCCACTCCTCTCACTCTAACTTTTTGTTTTGGAAAATAGTTGATTTTTAAAAAAAAATTCTTAATCCAGAAAAATTTCAAGTTATATAAACCACACAGAGAAAAATTCCCTAGTATTATCAATAATTTTAAGATGTAAAGATCCTAAGACCATAAGGTTTGAAAAACCACTGCCCTGTAGCAAACTGGCCTTAACCCCTCACTGGTTTAAAAAAAACAAAAACAAAAACAAAGCCCCCAAAACCAGCATCAATACAGAGTCATCAACTGATTTTTTCTGCCACATAAAATCTGATTTCATAATTCGAACCACTTTATTAAAAAGAGAAGTACCACAATATTTTAGTCACTAGCAATACACATCATCTCATTACCCACTGCTTCTCATATTCAATTTTACACAAGTTTAAAGAGCTACTTCATTTTACGTAACCGCAGCAAAACCCCACTTATGTGGACAGTGAACAGTTTCATTCCCCTCTACAGACTGAATTAAATGCTTAGGTTATAAATTAGTGCAGTTTTCCCATTTTATATCATCATCACCTGGAGAGGTCTATAATAATTAGGCAGAAACACAGTATATATACTTATTCCAAAAATACCCATTCAAATTATCATTAAGACGTGTGAAAAATTTGATGTAAAAGAGACATGCAAATAGCACCTTAAGTAACCATTTGTGTTATGGTATTGTACGGACTGGCTTATGCCATATATCTGCCATATTTTGACTTGAAAGTTCACTGGCCGTGAACTCAACTTGAGGACCTAAAAGAACAATCGAAATCCAAGGATTGTTTTGCACTTGGAGTGTACAAGTCCTCACCCTGTCTCCACCCCACCCCCACTTCCCCAAGTGAATTAAGTTCTTGCTTACATCTGTGAGCCAAAAATACAAACAGGTTATTTAATACACGCAGACGCAGACGCACACGGAGCTCTGGAAAATGGCCCTTCTGGGTTCAGGAGGCACACCTCAACTCACGGCTTCGGCATCTCGGAGAAATACATACTACAGTCCCCCTTCCACCACCATCTAAAACTCTTGCTGAAACTTCCTACGATCTGAAATCTACGCATATTTTTGTCACCTCTCCTCAGTGCTTTGAGAAAGGGCTTGTAATATGTGGGCCTACGTAGCCCTAACAACCGCTACACTTCCTATGTTGTTGTACGTCTCGCAAGCACTCAACAAACACACAGGGATTTAAGATGAAACCGTACCGAGAACAGAAAGTTAATTGAGAAATATAGTTCCAAACCTAGAATTGGTTCGATAAATTAAAACCTGCAGCAGACTACGGGACGGGAGCTTTCTCAACATCTTCTACCGTCTCTGTTCTTCGGTCCAGGGTTAGGGTTCTTAATCTGACACTCCACTGAGTGAACGTGGCACAAAAGAGGACAATCTTCAGTGCCAGAGACAGCAACAAACATAAAGGTCAGCTCCATCAAAGTCAGTTTACTTAGGTTTGTACTTTGGGAGTAGGGTATTTTATTCCCTAGCTGGAGTTTTTTTCTCCCCTTTCCCTCCCAAACATCTTCCAGAGAAAACTTTATGAGAATTTTAAAACTAGCGGGGTGCCTGGGTGGCTCAGTTGGTTAAGCAACTGCTTTCGGCTCAGGTCACGATCCTGGAGTCCCGGGATCAAGTTCCACACATCAAGCTCCCTGCTCGGCAGGGAGTCTACTTCTCCTTATGCTCTCTCTCCCATTCTCTCTCTCAAATAAATAAGTAAAATCTTTAAAAGAAAAATTTTTTTAGAATTTTAAAACTAGCTACCACCCCATCTTTCCACCCTTATCCATTGTCCCCAGTGCAACCTGATAAATGAAGTATACAACCAACTCTTCATTTCGGCTCAGGTCATGATCTCAGCGTCATGAGATCGAGCCCAACAGGGCACGGAACCTGCTCTCCCTCTGCCCCTCTGGCCCCATCCCCCATCTCTCTCCCTCTCAAAAAAACACAAAACAAAACAAAACAAAAAACCCACAAAACAAAAATAAAAACACCAAGATGAGTCTCAAAGAGAATATTTAAAGTAGCCACTATTCCACACAGAAGAGGGAGAAAAAAACTCTCCGCATGCTAAAGAATTACCTATCTCCCCCCCAAACCCGCCACCAAAGCTCCTAAAAAAAGGATCAGAATGATTTAAAAGTTCAACATCCTAATTCTGTTACTATATTTAGATTTAACCTGGCCAAAAAAAAAAAAAAAAAACCTGCCAAGTTCAGAAGGAAAGGAAGAGGAGAAAAGGAGGCAGAAACTGTAGGTTATCCTCGCTGAAAAGGGGCCAATTTCTCACTCCATTTACTCCACAACATTTGAGAGATGCATTTTAGATTCGATCTCCCCACAGCTTACTGGCAGATACACATATAGATTAAACATGCAGTATGTAAAATGGGTAAGATTTAGGCTGATAAAAAAAATGAACCTTTATAAGCCCAGAGCCTCCATCCACTGAGTTTCCTCTTTTCAAGAGCTTATTCAGACGCTCAGTTCTTTGGTCAAAAATAAATTTGAGTTCAAGTTCACCCTCCAAGGACAATTACGAAAGAAAACCTAGATATGGAAACCTAGCAACTAAGATGCATTTGCAGAGGATAATAAATGGTTTAGGTAGAAATAACACATTACTAACCAATTTCACATATGGATTGTGACCTCTTGCCTCTAAGACTGATTTGAGACAAAAACGAATACTCTTAAAATTACAGGCAAGATGGAGTCGGAATGCAATGATAAACATGTTTTTTAAGTGGGTATGGGGCACATACAGATCAAAGTGTATTTCCAAGTGAGTAATCCTAGCAGACAGCTTTGCCTCCAAATCATGTCCCTCTCATCTCAGTAAAGTTTTATTAAAAAAAGAAAAGAAAAGAAAGAAAGAAGAAAAAAGAAAAGACAAAGGTCAGGGGAGGGGGGGTTGGAAAGTCGTATTAAAAAAAAAGGAAGAAAAGAAAAGAAAGAAACCAGGTCACTGAGAGAGGGAGCATATGCGTGTCTGTGGCCGTGTTTAAAGAAAGGCAGTTTGGGATGCATTGCTGGAAGGGCAACGTGTTTATGGACAGCAGGCGTTCGAGTACTTACTGTGCCCGGTTCTCTGTCTGCTCCCGAGGTTACCAAGAAACGCACAGACATGCCCGTTCAGACACAGAGGCAAGAACAGAAATAAAAAAAAGGGGGGAATAATTAGAACACAAGCCCCAAACAGTTTTAAAAATGGCTTTTATTTATATAAGTCATTGCACATTCCTAATACAGTGATTTCCTGAAAATTACAGTATTTTGTAAACATAAGATTTACAGTTTAACCATACACAAAGCCTATTTTTTTTATTTCTTGACAGAATAAATTACTTTTCTTCAAAAAATTAGTCAAGTGCAATTTTGCCCAATATTTAATGCATACTAGAATTAAAGCCTATGAAACTAAGTAGTAACAGATGCAATTATCAAACCTTTCATTTGAACACATTCACTTTCAAATTTAACTTCTTATTTCGCCCCATTTAACAACATTACTTTCTTTGAAAATTACCCAATTAAGCAGTTAACAGTTTTCCATAATATGGTACAGGCCACTGGCATTAACCAGGCAGTTGCCAAGATGTCAAGATGCCTGTAATCTAAAGAGATCGAGAAATCTACAGATGCCCACGTCAAACCCTGAAAACTTCCAGGGAGGACTGTGTTTCAGTGGCCAAGCTTTGCGACAGACAGTTCCTCTTAGCTCTGTATGGGGTGGGGCTTTCCTTAGCGGTGCACACAACTTTGCAGCACTGTATGAGTATCAGGACCAAGTCCTAATCTGGCTTGCCCGGCCTCTCACCTCTGTGGTGCTCTGCATCGTGGTGCTTCTTGTCATCTTTTATTGCCAAGTGAGACTGCCCACTCAGAGCACTAGACAGCGCCAGGAGGCCAGCACTGCCCCCGAGGGGCGGGATTCCAGGAGGCTGAAGTCCCGAAGGGTGAGGCGTGAGGGGAACTGGGGGTCCATGGCCGTGAGAAAGATGCTGAGCTTGCAACTGCTGCTGCTGTTGGTGATGGTGAGAGAGGAAAAGGGGGAGGAGGAAGAGATGAGAGGACGGGGAAGAGGGAGAGGAAGGGGAAGGGGTGAGAGAGGAAGGAGGGAGGAGCCAGGGGTGGAGAGGGTAGGAGGTGAGAGAAGGGGAGGAGGTGAGAGAGGAAGGAGCAGAAAAGGACCCACAATGGAGGAAACACAACAGGAGGTACAACAAACACAGGAAGGGAAAAAAAGACCAAGGGAGGGAAGGGGAAAACATGTGATTAGCATTTTCAGTTCATCAAAGGCGTCCATCTATACAGTTATCTTTCCCCATCTTCCCAAAATGCCACAGGGATCTATCTATGCTGTCTCCTCCTGGCATGAGTCCTGCCCGCAGAGTGTGGCTGTGGATTAGCAGCAAGCCAGGCTAGCACTCCAGAGGCAGATCCACCTCTAAGCACCAGGGATGCAATCCAGTTTGTCACCAAATGCAAGACTCCTCCCGATTTTCGGAAGGTTGAAGCGTGGGGGGCACAGATGTGCACTCTAGAAAGCACTGACGCTACTCTCCACTACTCACAAGTTATGAGGTGACTTTGTTTCCCAAATATTCTCGTGCTAACTTACCACAACTTATGATGAAGCATTAACAAAATACTACCTTAAATTAAGGGAAGGCTGAAGAAAGATCTAGCTTCTCTTAGGCATGCCCCCCACCCCCCCACCCCTGTGTCCTTATTCGCAAGTACCCCTGTGTCCTTATTTCACTAAGCACCTCAGAGCTAGGAGGAAGCACGGACATTCCCATTTCACAAAAGGAACCAAGGTGCAGGGCCTTAAGCAAACTCCCACCAGGCGGAGAGGGGTGGGGTTGTGTAGGAATGACCCTCATGGCTGCACTCAGGTCACAGTGCCACCACACCACCACACATAGAGGGAAGCCCTGGGGGCCATGCTGTGACAGCCAGAAGAAACCACAGCTGGGAGAAACCACAGCCTGAGGCTGTGTTTATTGCTTCCTTTCTCCCAAGCCTCACACCCCAAACCCACCCCTTCAATGCCACAGGGGGAAACACTGAGACCCAGAGAGGCCACAGAATGGGACTCTCCCCACTGTGACCACGTCCCCACTCCCAAATGCCTTTGCCTCTATCCCTTAACCCATTTCAGAAGTCAGAAATCTGTTCACACTAAAAAGTACCATTGCTCTCATACATTATATTAAAGAGACTGTTGTAAGTAAATGAAAAAGTATCTAAGATATGGCCCTGCGCCATAAATCTGGCCACATTTCAGCTGTCCAACATAAAATTCGTTTTTGATGAGACAGTAAAAACGATTAAAGCTCAATTTCTAAGGTGTAATGTTAGAAAATTCTTAAGATTCTGATTTGTGCTCACTTCCCCGGGACTCAATTACTCGGTTTATTTATTACCCCCTCGCGTGTACTGAATATATTAAATCTTCACGCCAGATCTTCAGTAATTTCTACCCAGACCGCTGATCTTTAATTGAGTCCTAAACATGCTTCCCGCCCTCGAGAGTGAGAGAAAACAGCACCTTAAAGCCAGAAACTGGTGTCTACCATCAGTTGACAGTAAATTTTCAACCGCTCCTAGCATCTTCTAAAACATCTTTAGGACCCAACCTTCTCTTGAAATTCTCCTTCTTTCCAAAGGGGAGCACAGTGCTCATCAGAGGAAAAGTGGAAAGGGGGAGAAAGAGGTCAGAGCGGCCAGCATCAATAGTATTCTTGGAAACTATTTATAAAGCCCTCATTCACCATTTGAGATCGCAATAATTTCTTTATGCACAAAATCACCTTCCTGTCATCCCAAAGACACTAATTCTTGCTCTGTCACCTTTTAAGAGCTTGGCAATAGCCAGACATAAAACTGGAGAAGCCGGCAGCAGCATCATGGTCCACTAGGCATGCTCATTAGCACTTAATTAGGAAGTAGACACCTGCCATAAGAAATGTGCTCGGAGAAGGATGAGAAACAGGTCTGCCCTACCAGCAATTGCTATCATTACTTAGAGAATAAGCGCTACGTCCGGCTGCTGGGGGGGAAACGCAACGATGCATACACAAGCAGTGCAACGGGGTAATTAAGCATGGCATGGATTACAAGATGAGAGAAGCCAACCAAGCAGAGGGGAAGGGATTTAACTACTGGGTGGGGGACACCACCCTTTCACCCCTCCCTGCACATCCCGCTCTACTGAAAATCCAAAAGAGAGTCACCAAAAGACTTCCAGAGGTGTGATTTTATGTCCCAGCAAAGGCATACTCAGCAAATGTCTGGATACATGAGAAGGGAGGAGAGCTTTCCTCCCAAACCCAAGCTGGTTTGTAGAAAGATGAACTAGAGAGAGTTCTAGGATACATTATCGAAAAGAAAAACTAGCTTATATAATAAAGGGGCTTCGCCACAGCTGCATGGACCCATGTGATTAAGCCCCACAGTTAGCCTAAGAACTATCAACAGGGATGTCCAACAGCCTGAAGTGGGTGGCCCCAGGAACTCCCACCTCTACCCAGCTCTGGTTTTCCAGGATCCATAAAGCAAGTTCACTGTCCATTTTTAGAGGCAACTGAGTTTTTCCATCCCTTGCTTGGCCATTTTGAAAGCTGCTGCTGCTTCTTTTTATTCTATTTTATTTTATTTTATTTATTTATTTATTTATTTTTGAGAGAGAGAGAGAGAGAATGGGGTGGAGGGCAAACAGAGAGGGAGAGAGAATCTTAAGCAGGCTCCATGCCCAATGGGGAGCCCTCCTCAGGGTTCGATCTCACAATCCTGAGGTCATGACCTGGGCCCAAATCAAGAGTTAAACGTTTACCCAAATGAGTCACCCAGGCACCCCAAGCTGCTGCTGCTGCTATTTTTTTTTTTTAAGCAAAATCCTACCCAACTGGAAAGAGTACTAAGCAGTGAGAGGATGGATCACAACTACTGAAGATGCTACAGCCCCAGGAACTTGGATAATGCAGCCTCACGTTCTACTTCTGATCCTGACATGCAGCGTGCCGAGATATTCTCCGTCCATTGCCTGGCCTCAGCTCAGAACACTCCCAAGGCAGGAAGGGCCGGCATCGTGGATCCCGTTTCACAGAGGAGAGGGTGGCTTGCCACAGGGAGCCATAACCAGAATGAGGACTGCAAACCTTTTCTTCCCTAGAACAGCCTTTCTGCTATGAACCCAGCAGCCCAGTCACGTTCACAAGGAGTTAGACTGGGCGTTCCCAAGCACAGGGAAGGGAGTGCCATCTCCTTCTCCAACAAAGACCTCATAGGTCTTTCCCTTCTCAAGTTAAGGGGAGGCTCCTGAGGGTGTAGAATGCCACATGTGCTGAGACAATCCACCCTCCCCAGAGATAAATCCATCTTCACCATGCAGCCTTAACGGCAGTTAAGATGAAAATTTGTTCTTAGATTTATGCCTTGGGGCGCCTGGGTGGCTCAGGGGGTTAAGCCTCTGCCTTTGGCTCAGGTCATGGTCTCAGGGTCCTGGGATCGAGCTCCGCATTGGGCTCTCTGCTCAGCAGGAAGCCTGCTGCCCCCACCCCTGGCCACATGCCTCTCTCCCTACTTGTGATCTCTGTCAAATAAATAAATAAAATCTTTAGGAAAAAAAAAAAAAAAGGATTAATGCTTCATGAGTCCCATCTCTCTAGTCCCCACATCCCAATACCCCGCGTCACTCCATTGGGAAAAGGAGGATCTCTTTAGCTCCAGCTTTCGTCCAAGGAAGCATGTAAAGAAGAATCAAGCCAAAACAGGGACAGCCTTGGCTACTCTCAGAAGATACTTAACAAATAAAAAGTGTCCTTTCTGAGATAACACACACTGGGGAATGAATACAGCGCCCACGTCTAGGAGAGTAAGCGACTGCAACTGGGCAGCCCACCTGGCCCATGCGTGTTCGGGAGGACATCTCTCAACAAGGCTCACCTGGGTGCCTGGGCCCTTCCCCAAAAGGGAAAAAAAAAAAAAAAAAACATGAATGAGTGCTACTTTATTTTTTATTATTATTATTTTTTTAAAGATTTCATTTATTTATTTGACAGACAGAGATCACAAGTAGGCAGAGAGGCAGGCAGAGAGAGAGAAAGGAGGAAGCAGGCTCCCTGCTGAGCAGAGAGCCCGATGTGGGGCTCCATCCCAGGACTCTGGGATCACGACCTGAGCTGAAGGCAGAGGCTTTAACCCACTGAGCCACCCAGGCGCCCCATGAGTGCTACTTTAAAAATGTATTTTAGAACAAAAGAGATACTGACATCGCTATACAGCTAGCAAAACCTCAAAAAAACCCAATGGCTCTACCAACTAAGAAATCTACATGCATCAGTCTTCCACAGACCTAAACCTGCACAGACCAATGGGGAAACCAAGATGTTTCTCAACAGGAACAGCAAGGGTGGGAAAATCCAGCCTTCTACCTCCTCATCACCTTCCATGAATTAGTAAACTTTTTTTTTTTAATGAATGCTTGCAGATTTATATAGTACAGGACTCACATGCAGAGCAGTTTGTAGAGCTATCAGAAAAGGCAATTTTGATGAGCAATGGTGGTTTTTTAGCGATGCAGGTGATTTCTCAGATGACCAGTGGTTCTCAAACACAATTCTGACACCCCCACTTCTTCTCCCTGGGGACATCTGAAAATGTCTAGAGACATTTACGGTTGTCACACCTGGGGGGTTAAACACCCTATGCTGCATAGGACAGCCCCCCATCACAGAGAATTAACAAGCCCCAAATGTCAACAGTGTTGAGGCTGAACGCTTTTAGCCTAGATCTAAGCTGCAATGCTGTCCCATGACATCAGAAGTCATGGTTTGTTTTTTCTTTTTTCAAAATTCATGGTTTTATACAGCGAGCGACCTGACAAATTATTGCTTAAAAAACAAAAATGCTTTTCAACACTAAATTGTTCACTGTCCCTTCGTCGCCATCACGTACCTTGTCACAATGCAAAAAATAATCATCTGCTTCCCAGAGTGGACTCCACTGACAATTTTAAAATAAAACAAACAACAACAAGTTCACATTTCATCAAATGATTTTAGAAAAGCTGCGCTGGAAATGTCCACATACTGGTGTTTTGTGCCTCAAAGGGGGCCGCAGAAAGGTTTTGCTGTTGACAGAAGGAGAGACATGCACTTGCTCTTACCCAAACAATGTGGACAGGCTGGGAGTGAGGCAAGGAAAACAAACACCAAACCCTGAGTTAATGATAATGAAAACCCACAACGAATAAAGTCACCTCATCCATGTCAAACAACAGCCACGCATTCAGAATTTTAATTCGCGTTTTACCTAGTGCAGCCTGGGTCAATTATGTTACTATAATGAAATTGACTTTGCTGTTTACATTCAGAGCTTTAACATAATGATGCCGTGGCTTCCACAGTTGTGTTTCTAAAATAGCTGTCACACGTGCTTCATCGCCACCGAGATGCCTATACAACAGGAAAGGACACCCAGAAGGAAAAGGGGGACCAACGCCCACCTTAACAGAGATGCCAAGCTCTTTATCACCAACCACAGAATCAACTTGAATTTTTGGAAGTCTACCCCACTCTGTAACCTTAGGGAAAACCGTGTCACACAGATCACAGACTGAACCCAACCAGAACTGAAACCATGCCCCCAAAATAGCATCTCTCGTGTTAAGAGTGTGCCAGTAAGTGGCATTTATAGCATTTGGTATTTAAACCCTTTTAAAATGGGGGGGGAAATGTGAAAAGTAGCATTTGTTGACAGTTCTCTCCAAATCCCTCTTCCTCGATTTCCGCTATTTCCCTGTTCTTTAAAACACTCTGCTCTTATCTGGGGAGAGTGCAGAAGGAGAAAATTGGCATGCTACAGTAAACAAGCTGGGAAAGTGGGGAAGAGCTGTGTGGGAGCAGAACCATCAAGGACACTACTGTACGAGTTATCTGAAAACCTCCCATTATGTGAATGGCCTCTCTCGAGAAGAGGGGCAAGGGTGATAAACAGGCAGAAACTACTTACAGGGGCCAAGAATTCTCAACGCACTTGAACATGGGTTTTAAAAAAAGAAAAAAGAAAAGCCCCCCTTAAAGTCCCCATCTCCATGCAGGAGCACATAGAAAATGACACACGGCAAAACCAATGGCGTGTATGGAGGTAGGCACCTGGATGAAGGCCTAAAACTCTGAAAAAGACCTGAACTCATCTTCACTCTTTCTGCATTGCAGAGAATCCATAAAGGCCAACTCTTCCTTTATTATCCCTGACGTCCTTGCTTGTCCTGCTTGCCCCAGATCACGGTGACAGCGACTACAATGATCAGAGCAATGGGCTGAAAGGCCTGAATTTGATGACGTTTTAAAAAGCCAGGTTTATTTAGACAGACCCACTTCTAAAGCCATGGAAGGTTTTGATGAAAAGATGCTCAACATCATTACCCATCAGGGACATCTGCAAATCTAAACCACAAACAAAGATACCACGTCACACTTACTGGAAAGGCTAGACTCAAAAAAAGGTGGACAGGTCCAAGTGTTGGAGAAGATGCTGAGGAAGTGGAATTCTCATCTATTTCTTTGGAAAACAGTCTGGCAGCTGCTCAAAATGTTAAACAGAGTTATCACATGACCCAGCCATGACATGTGTAGGTTCAGTTGGGAGAAAAGAAAACGGGTCCACACAACATGCACGCAGTGTTTACTGCAGCGTTATTCAGAAACAGCCAAAAGGTCTGGAGACAACCTCAATGTCCACCTGCTGGTGACTGGATTAATAAAGGTGGTATATTGATACAATGCAGTATTACTCATTAATAAGGACTAAAGTACACACTATATGAATAAGCCTTGAAAACGCTATACGAAGTAAAAGAACCCAGCCACAAAAGGCCCGTGTTAGCAGATTCCTTTTACGCAAAATGTTTGTAATAGGCAAATCCACAGAAATAGAAAGATCAGCAGTTATAGGGACTGGGGGCCGTGGGGGGCAAGGGGGTAACTGCCAATGGATATGGGGTTTCTTTTTGGAATGATAAAAATGTTCTAGAATTTGTGGTGATGGTTCCACAAGTTTGTGAATATACCAAAACCCACTGATTCGTATGCTTTGAGAAGGCAAATTTCATGGTATATAATTACACATCAATGTAAAAAAAAACCAAAAAACGCATAGGTCTAACTCTTAAAATGCAGTGCTCTACTTTCTACTCTGAAAAGAGAGAAAACAGGAAAATGCCTCCTTCCAAGGTATCAAGTACAAATCATATGAATGTATGAGAGAAAATTAAAAAGTGAATAATGCCTCAACAAGTTTTCTAGCAACTAAAAAGCAACACTGACTATTCAGAAGGACCAAGACATTGAAATCAAGCTCTGCATTTGTCAGCGATACCTACCTGTACTCCCAGTAAAAAATCTGACTTGAACCCAAGGAGAAGTAGGCTTCCTACCAGACTTGCAATATTGCTCCTTCTCCATGGAAAATTAATAGAAAGGCTGAAAAACTAAATATAAGTTAGGAGAGCCAGAATATCGATGCAAGTCTTAGCCTTGTCATTTTCTGCTCTTGGTAGCAGGCTAGGCATTATTCTCTGAGGGCGAATTTGTTTTATAAAGAAACTTACAGCTGGGTTATTGATGGGCTTTCCAGGGATTAACTGCATACTCATAAGAATAAGAGGCTAACCTCATCCTCTTAAACTTCACACACTACAATCCTATAGATAGCTGACAGCTACAGCCAGAGGAGAAAAATAATCCAACATTTTGCTAATCCTTAAACCAATCATCTCATGCAACAATGGGGAGCCTTTAGGTCCACAACTCAATCTCTTAAGGACAGGAAGCCTCCTTCTACAGACACATCAGGAGTTTGTATTCATAGACATGCCCTACATAAACATAGACAGACATTACAAAAGCCCCTAGACTTCTTTCAGTTCACACTAAATTGTTTCCAAGCATAGAGAATTTTACGTTCAACTATGAAGCAGGGATACAGACATCTGACCAATAACTGGATCCCCAAAGGCCTTGACAGAAGTTCTTCTGTTCGTCGAAAATTAAGTCAGACTAGGTCCAATTAAATGAGAAGGGAAAAACAAGGTGGCCAACACTAACCCCGAATGTTTTGAGTTCCTGATGTTCACAGGCGTTACTATGAGAAACTGTTCAAGTTTTCTTATGTTCAACAGTCAGCATAGGGGCAGCTGTCAAAAATCAGACATTCTGTGGTATGGGAAAGACAATCCCCATCGCTCATATGGCCATCTCTTCTCTCTCTCCTTCCGATTCCATCACAGTGATCTGTGCAACAACCCCTCAGGACCAGCAAAGGCCTTATTCTCCTTTCTCCTAAGTAAGGAAGCCAACGATGTCTTATCCTCACTTCTGCCTCTCAATTTTCTCTCCACCTGCTCCCAAAACTTAACTTTTCCCCCTCTGTTTTGAACCTTAAGTCTGTTCATCAAGTTCAATAGCCAAAGGTTCTTCACTGCAGCATCCTGAGCAAAAGCTGTTCACGCATGACAACTGAGTGGCAGGAGCAGAGCATCTGAATGGGTCTAATCTCAAACACTGACACCCACCTAATCACTAGGAAAGACTCGAGGGGAAGTGACCTGCTGCTCTGAGCCACCATCCCTCACTGAGACTTGGCCAACTGGACGCACAGATATGCTGCAGGCACTCTGAGAAACAAGGTAGACGGAGCCACAGTTCAAGGAGTCGGGACCATGCTTGATAAAGGCTGCCAGCCAGGGTGCTATCCCCACAAAAGCCATGCTGGGTAGATGGTATTACCCATCTGCAGGTGGGGACACTAAAAAGAGGTTAATTGATTATACGAGGTCACAAGGCTCCCGAGTGGCAGGACCGAGCGTCCTACTCAAGTCCATTTGATCCCAGACGCATGCTCTACCTTTGCGCAAGGTGGAACAAGACAAATGCTCTGAGAAAGATTAGCACAAAGCGCCATGGAGCTGGCCAGCCAGTACTTGCAAGCAAATGGACATCGATCATGCAATTGTTTCTTTAAAAATTGCACTCAGCCAGTCATATTTTACTTTCTAATCAAAAAGCAACCATCTTTCTTTGGGGGTAGAGAAACACCAGGTGAATAAAAGTACAAGGGAACTTCCTGGGGTGAAGGAGAGACTCTGACCCCCGAAAGCAGTGTGGGTTACAGGGTGTGTGCACACGCCGAAGTGATCACCCTATATATTTAAGACTGGTGCATTTCACAACATATAAATTATACCTCAATTTTTCAAAAAAAAGCCTGTGTGAACAAATACATATGCATCTCTATCCATATGATCTGTAGAGACCACATGTGATATAAATTCACTAATATATAACGCTAATTATCTGGAATCCGAATCTCAACTAAAATCAATTAGTATCATAGCAAGGAGAAGAAAAAAGTTCTTAGTTCCAAGCTCCCTCAAATAATACAAGGGAAAGTGATCTCGAAGAATCCTTCAATCATTTTCCCTGCCTTCAGGAAGACATCAACCATTGCACAAGGTATTGCCATCTAAAAATCTATTTTGTTTTGAGCGTTCTTAATAGAATTCCAAATTAGGGAGGGAAAAATCTTTGGGTAAGTCTGCTTACATCACAGAGACTGTACCGATGAAAGAAATAAATTTATTAATTAAAAAATTAATTAATTAAAAAATAAATCTCCAGTAAGCTCCCTTCCCACCCGAACCTGTTTTCTAAAGCGCACGTGAGCTGTGTGTCACACCACATAAAACTTCACCTATTAAGATCTCTGCATTATTAAATACTCTTCCTATAGCTACAAGAACATAACATACTTAATAGCAAAAGAGCTTAATATAAAGCAACATTCAAAAAGTAGGGCTGTAGTTAATCTGCCAATTATCAAATTTGCTATCCGTCACAACTTTTAAAAATAAAGCATCACATGAAAAGTAACTATTCCCACAGTTTCTCCAAATATCAAGTATCTAAGAAGCTTATCTTTCTGAAATACCAGTAATCTATATAAGTTGAAGCAGGTGATGTCTGGAGTGGAACAGGTAAAATTCAGTATTTTCTGTAAGGTAGGAGAATTAAGTTTTCCATGCTGGTGAGAAATGGGGCATCATTAATTGACTCAACATGGACGGGAAAAAAAGGACACTCTCTCTTCCTCCTCCAAGGGCACTCCACAGTTCCAGGACAGAAGCTGAGCCCACCTCAGCAGCCCTGGTGTCCTTGAGATTTCCCTTTTTCCAGGTCTGCTAAAGAGAAATGTCTTTAGCCCTGGCAAGCAAGCAAGCAAGCAAGCAGTAGGCCCCTTGATTGTACCTTAAAGGGAATGAGAATGTTTCGGCTCATTTGCATTTTAAAGGCTACTCTTTCATGATCTTTCACACTTGTAATAGATGTCTAAACCGTTAAATTACTATTTCTTTTCTTAGCCTGAAAGTCGATGCAGACGAAGAGCGTGGCCTCTCCCATTGTTCTTCATCCTGAGCTGGTCCCTGAGCAATACTGACAGCTGCTATCAGACCGGGGCTGCATTTACTCTGTGCGCAGCTGCTGCTTGTAGGAACAGACAGCCTCCCGGAGCCTCCTCCCCTCTGGGGAGACAGGGTGACACACTGCATGTTCAATGAAGGGGTGCGAAGGTCCACTGAATTGTCAACCCAATTTTATGCTACTTCAATTTTCCAGGACGCGCACAATTCCTTTCAAGCAAAAATCAAGCATATGCCAGAGCATGAAACTTACGGTGCAGGATAATTATTGATCACCGCAAACTTGCAAAGAGCCTTCTGACATAAATTAATAGACTGAGCCAAAAATTTACAATTAGGAAAACCGCACAGGCTAGTAGGCTGAAGACACACAATTGGCGTTAAGTCTTGTGCTCCGGGCCCAATTCCCTGATTTGGGTTATTGTCGCTAGCTATCAGAGCTAATCTGCTTTTATAATCTCAACAACATGTTTCCTGGATGAAAGCCATTCATAAAATTAGCGATTCATCTGCCCTTCTCAAACGACCTGCCATTTTCATTTTCTGATTCAATTCAAAAGGAGTCTTACCTATAAACATCTGGGTCATACAATTTCCCCCTTTCTAACGTGTGGGGCCGAGCAAGGCCTCGGAGGATTTACGGGTACGCGAGGTTCACCATGGAAAAAGGATATGTAAAAATTTAGAGACTATCAGAAAACAAACATGTTCCATAAAGTGTAACTGGGTACTTGAGAACTGCTTTGCATATGTTTCTCTTTAATCAAAACAGGCTTTTCCATCCTCATTCATTTGGGTTAAAAATTTCTGTGCTCGAGCTACAAGTACAATTTGTTATTAGTCTTTGCTAATCAAACACGGTACATGCAAAAGTACCAGTGAATATTTGATTTGATCTCTGAAATAAAGCAATTCATTACACAAGAAAAGGGTACAGAAGGCAGCCGACAAATGCAGATGTAATTGTGTTTTTTGTTGAATGTGATTAGAGAGCCCACTAAGTAACAGTCAAAAATGTGATCTAAAGAGGGGGGGTAGAAAGGCAGAGTCTGGGTCTGGGGGGAAGAGGAGGAGGGGAGAATTGTTTATGCAGAGCTAAGCTGTCAAGTGTAATAAAGCAGCTTGAATAAAATTTAAGCTGAAAATCCACTGAAGCTCCCCATTTCAGGGAGGAAAAAGCTATTAAAAGGAAATGAAGGTCACCCTCCCACTTTATTTCACCTAATTGACTGCCAATAGCTTACCACAGGCAACCCGACTGCAGATCGGCAATTGAGAAACTGATGAAAGGAGAGTTTTCAAGCTGAGGCTCATTCTTTAATCCTCCTTGGCTCTTATGTTTTTTCTCCATCTCCAGTTGGGATGTAATTTTAAACCCTGATGGATTAACTGGTTCCATTGTCTGTGGCCGTCATTGGACTATGGCACTCTTAATCCGTACAGCAGCATGTCTAATTATCATTACAAAGTGTCTGAGGGAACTATAAAGACCAGCAGGGCATCTTCTCACAAGCAATTAACATAAATTGATAAATGAGTGATCTGAATCCGCTCAAGGCACTCACATATGAATAAAATCAGAAAGGATGGTCCCTTGTTTGAGCTACTTCTTTGGCTTAGTCTGGAAGGGGAGAAAACATGAGAACTGTCCCGGGATCCCGGGGCCTGCAGCAGTGAGGACAAACTCAGGGGGAAGTACGGGGGTGGGGGACAGGAGGGGTGGGGAGGGGAGGGGGAAGGGACACACCGCATGGTTCACCGGGCTCATTAATGCAGAGCAAATAACTGTGATTGACAACCAGTCGCCAGCGTGGAGCGCTAACTGAACTCAAGGCAGGAGAGCAAAAACCTGGTGAAAGGCTAGAGAGCACTGGGGCAGACAATTATCACTTCTTCAACGGTAAGAGAGTGTTCTTTTCATTGGGGTGCCACTTAAAAATTCATGCAAGAGCCACAAGGAAGAGAAAGAGCAAACAGTCATCTAGGGCCTAACACCCCAGAAAGCAAACAGCAAAAGCAAAGATGCTCTAAAGGAAAGGATCATGCTGAGACCTGTCTTGACCTCCCTGTGATCCAAAGTTATAAGCCTAAAGTAAGGAAAGTATTTAAAATACTGATAAAGAAAGCAGGGGTGGTCTAAGTGTCAGGGCATAAACTGCATCTATCTTCCCACTGAACAGTAGATCTATTCTTCTCCCCCTCCTTAAAATGTTTCTATCACCTTCCTTATTATGCTCATCTGTCTTCTCCTAAGTACCTCCCATACCTGAGTCCTTCTCCCCAACCCTTACTGACCAATGTTAAGACTACATGACATTATATAGAGAGAGAGATTAAGCCATCAAATTAATAAGAAATGAAAGCTGGTTATACACACTGTAGGAGGTAGACCTGGAAGGCCACGTACCCCGATGATGGCATTCAACTCTGCCATGGTCACCTGCTTGGCACGCTCCACAGCCTGGGCCACCTGTTGTTGATGCTTTGAAAACAAGGAGAAGAAAAAGTGTTAGTAAGGCAGCCAAAGAACTTCATTCTACCTTCCAATAATAATAACAACAACAACAACAAATACGACAACAAAAATATAAAAGCTTATGCAATGTAGATTCAGCAGAATGTGGATTTAAATGTAAAGTGTCTCAAGCACTGATTATTTCACAGAACACATGGACAGCAGGAAAAGGAAAACAGAGGACAGGGCTTCCCTTATTTCTAAGCAAAACTAGTCCCCATTTAACTTCTGATGGGAATTTTGGGGTTGGAATGATAGAAAAATCAAAGACCTCAAAACAGGTAACTGAAGCCTTAGAAAATCACTGGTATTGGGGATTTCAAAGATCAGCCAGGTTTGCAAAAGGGGTTCACTGTTAAGTTTGAGCAGGTAAGGTTTACAGCCAGTTTAAAACCCCCCACTTCTCTACTCAAAATTTAAACATTAAATCTTTGATTACTTCTCTGGTCAACAAATCTCAACCCTCCAGTAGTTTTTGGACACTCTGGGGATTCCTTTCTTTCTTTAGCCTTTTCATCCTCCTGAGGGGAAAAGGAAGGAATCCCCCTCCCCAAACTCTTAGTTCACAGGCTGGGAACACTCCGCACAGTTCACCCACAAATGGCTTAGTCTGAAAGGCCAGCTCCACCCACAAATAAAAACCAAGCCACATCGTTGCTTTTTGGGAGGCACGAGACTGTGGTAGAAACCAGTATCACTAAAGTCCAACAACACCATTCCAAAGGCCAACAAAACTCAAGTGCATCGTCAAATAGACGTTACACCAGAAAAGGCAGAGGGGATCCCTGCTCTCCACTCTGGAGCAGCAGATCCTGGTAAGAACAGACACCCGGTGTTCTAGCTGTGGCTCTAGGAAGCTTTTCACTGTCTCAGTGCAGCCTGGACACACTGAGAACACAGCTTATCATTTATTAGCTTGTATCCAAAAGTAATCTTGAAGGCAAAACTAAAATATACTGGCTTTGAGTCCATTTCACAGATTACTCATATAAAGAGCTTTTTCCTCTCAAAATAAGAAAGTTCAACCTCTGCGACTTTGTAACTTAATACAATGGCTTACATGTGTACGGGACTGTAAGTTACGGCAATACGAACACTTATTTTATCCTTCAGACTATTAGCATCAGCTTCCTCCATGGATAGCATCCGTGAACCTGACTTGATGTCCAAGGACACATGAAACACCTGCTTCCATGGTCAAGTCAACCCTGATGGAACCATTTTTTTTTTTTTTTTTAAATGCAGTAAAGGGGGCACCTGGGTGGCTCAGTGGGTTAAGCCGCTGCCTTCGGCTCAGGTCATGATCTCAGGGTCCTGGGATTGAGTCCCACATCGGGCTCTCTGCTCAGCAGGGAGCCTGCTTCCCTTCCTCTCTCTCTGCCTGCCTTTTTGCCTACTTGTGATCTCTCTCTGTCAAATAAATAAATAAAATCCTTAAAAAAATAAATAAATAAATGCAGTAAAGGAAAAGCTCTCTAGAAAGACACTCCAATCAGTAGTAGTTTCCCGAGCTTATACTACTCCTCAAAGAAAAGCAAAGTTTTATGTTGGATCGTCACTTTGCAGTCTTCCACTGGGGAAAAAAAAAAAATTAATTTGAGGTTGAGCTATCGTCACCACGTTTACAGTGTGCCCTCAGCTCTGCTAGATGGGTTAGCAGGGGGCTTACACACTTCAGCTGGAGCAGATGTTCTTCACACTTGTTCCTTGTGATAAAATTAACATCTTAAAACTAGCTAATTTGCAAACAGAGAAGCAACATAATTGCACTTTAACAGCTGAACAGTTTTACTTACTTCCTGAGACAGAAATGGGATGACTTGTGCACAAATTGTATTCAATCTCTTGGCGATTTCAGTCTATAAAGACAAAGCCATATAAATGTTTAGTATACTTCATAATCAGTTCAGAAAGATAAAACTTCATACCCAACACTTTAGCCTTCCACTGCCTCACTCTTGAGTACATAAAATTGCTTTCCCAAGCTATGTTGCTAATATTTATCTTGAGATAAACAGTAGATATTAATCCCACTTGCAAAGTAAGACATAATTGCACGCTTTATTGGTCACTTAAAGAAAAGATAATGGGTAGCTTAATTGAGTTGGAAAATCTACATGGTTTAAGGCTATATGATCCTTTAACCTGGTGAGTACAAACCCCCTCGTATGCTTATTCAATTACAGTGTACCACGGCATTTTTATGTCATTATAGCAAGTTCATTCCAACTGGTGTCAGAAGCCAGTGGGGCAGGGGCACCAACAAACTGGGTCTAGCCTTCAAGATAAGGTCCAGCGTGAGAAAGCATTAGAAAGGAGCCCAGGGACCTCCTTCCTGCTTGTCCCAACTCTCACACAACTCAAACATGACTTTAACGTTAGTAGCCTTCACTGAGTCTCACTATCTCAAAAAGGCCAAGAAAACACTGTTGAAACAGAACCCACGTCCACCATGAAGGTCGAGTTTCACCATGATGCGGCATCAACAGCAAGCACCTTGCTGAGAGAGCCCCTGGGTCAGCTCAACGTCACAAAATGTGTCCTGATGGACTATCTGTGGCACAGGCTTTTGTAAAGAAAGTAGAAGTCCCTGCTTAGGTCCAAACCCACAACAGTCCCTCTGCTGCAAGGGACAAACTGACCAAGGGAGGCCATAAAGAGTGGTCTGCTTCCAGCCTAGGATAGAATCCACCTGCCCCCTGGCCTCCAACCTCCTCCAGCAATACAAAGCAGCTCTGCTTTCCTCTAACTCTGAAGAACCAGCTTTGCTTTAAAAAAAAAAGAAAAAAAAAGTCATCTGAGAAGAGTCCTAGCCTTGACCTTATTTATTTCATCATTTTCTGTCAATGCTTATTAATGCCACCTCTATTACCGAATTAGGCAATGAAAAGGAACACGAAAATTATGAAGCGTACAGACCATGCCCTTGAGAAACAGGGAACGAATAAGTAAAATGAAGTAGAAAACTCAGAAACTGTATAATCAAGTACGTTAAAAAGAACTGCCTTTGTCCTATAAGATGATTCCAGTTAACTGAGCAACAAGGCCTTTGGTTTTATGGGATGGGATTTAAGCCAAACCAACTCAATTCTCCCTGACCACCAATGAGATAGTGTTTCAGACCTCGCCTTGGAAGAAAGGAGGAAATGACTGGTATAGAGAGCAAAGCCATGACCTTGCTTTAACCAGCAGGGCAACAGATCTATGCAAAAAGGGTGCAGCTGTACCAGGTGCAGAAACAGAACTGCGTCAGCCCCACCCAGCTCATTTGATCATAGCCACACACTCAAGCTAACTCAAGGTCATGGCTCTCCTCGAAAGTATGGGCAGGCATCCCCTTCCTTTGCAGCAAGGTTCTGCACTATATACTTGGGTGCAAATGTAGGAGTAGGGAAGCCCCTTGCAGACTTGTAGGTCCTTACTCCCTCCTCCCTAGCTACCGTACATTCCAATAGCATTCTGTACTTTCCCCCTCTCCAAAATTCACACTTAAGGTCCACTTTTATTTTTTTTAAGATTTTATTTACTTATTTGACACAGAGAGACACCCAAGAGAGGGAACACTGCAGGGGGAGTGGGAGAGGGAGAAGCAGGCTTCCCGCTGAGCAGAGAGCCCGATGTGGGGCTTGATCCCAGGACCCTGGGATCCTCACCTGAGCCGAAGGCAGACGCTTAACAACTGAGCCACCCAGATGCCCCTAAGGTCCACTTTTAAAGAGGATATATACTCACTTTGAGCATACACAGACATACAATGAGATACATATACAGAAATATAAAAGACAGTCAGAAGAACCTTAAGTCTATCACCCAGGGATAACCATGAGTAAGATTCTGGTGATTCTGGAAAGATCATTCCAGGCTCTCAATGCATGGGTGTGTACAAAGCCCAGAGTGGAAAGACATACTTTCTATACCAAGGCGTCCCATCAGATACATGGCTTTTCTATAATATGCTATTTTCACCCAAAACTGTACTATGGATCCCCTCCCACTCAATAAATACAAAGATGAGTAAGAACATGATTCCGCTATATAAGCATACTGGTGGCTAAGTGCTCCTGGTATCAGGGGATGCTCACACTCCATCTCACGTTGCACAATTACAAACTCTCTGTCTAATAACCCTCTACACAGATCTCTGAAAGGAATCAGTAGAAGTGAAACTGCTGGGTCAAAGGGTATACATGTTTTACACTGTATTACAGGCTGATCAACTGCCCAGCAGACAAGGTCACCAATTTACAGTATCACCCATGTATGAGGGGGCTTGCTCTCCTACCCAATGTCAATATTGGGTTTTGTTGACCTTTCTTTTAATCTCTATCCACATAATAGATTAAAACAAAGACCTCGTTTCTATTTGCATTACTTAGATTTTTCCTGAAGCTAACTAAACATCTTTTCACGTATTTAGTGGTCCACTATTTTCCTTCATTTTTCCTTTGATGTTTATTCATCACTCTTTTTGTCGTAGTTCTTTCCATAGGGCAAATATCAACCCTTTCCATAGCTTTTCCAGCTTGCCACTTGTCTTTCCACCTTGCTTCCTATGGATTTGTTGCCAGAAGTAACTTTAAATTTTTAGGTGGTCACTTACTAAAGAATATTTTTTCCTATGATCCTAGCTTTCGGGTCAGGGTTCAAACACCCCAAAATCATAGATGCCATTCTTAATTTTCTTCCTAGTGCTGCTAATGGAATTTATTTTGATTTAAGAAAAAGGATGATCTCTTTAATTAGTGATAATAATGATATGTGTTACTACATAGGATGGCTTCAAGGTAGAACTGAACTGAAGTGTCAGGAGACAGTTAAGACCCTGAATGGAACGAACTCAGATACCTTTAATAATACCAAAGTTCCTAAAAACAAAATAAAAGAAATAAAAGAAGTACGGATTAAAGTACAGACAATATAAATTAGGTGAGAGTTGTAAGATTGAAGCAGAAAAAGAAGGTTAAAGATCAAAGCTCAAAAGACATCAAAAGCCATACCATCTGTCCTGGGAATTCTCAATAAATGCTCTGGAGAAAGAATGGAAATAAGAGCAATATAGGAAGCTGTTATCCCAGCTGTCTCCCCTCCTCTGCCAGGTCTCTAAGCCCTCATCTTAAACTAGCCTCCGACAAGCGAGCTTGATTTGGGGCCACAAAGCTAAATTCAGATCTCCCCTCCGGTTTACCCTGAAACTCTTCCAGCCATCCCGATTCTCCCTAACGAGAGTACACCTACCTCCTGACAGTGTGAGGATGTGTCTTGTCTCCCCGACAGTGCCTGAGTTCTAAAAACATCACTGCCACCCCGGGAGGGTTTCATAAACATTTCTCCCCACCCTTAAAATAGTGTAGATGGCAGCATAAAAACAGACAATAATCAGTATTGTCTCTTGCTTCAGTGAAAGGATATTCTGATAAGATCTTTAATTCAGCACAAATTAACAAGCAGCAGTTTGCTATTTGGGCTTTTGACCACAGAGTTTGGAAGCTACTGGACATCTGACTTGGCTTAAGCAGGTATTAAGAAAGTTCTCAGGCTCTTTTAAGACTGCCTTCTACCTACCCTGAAGGCTGGACAATGTCAGTGGGGGCTTGGGGGGAGGGATGTACACAAGGCAAACCGTATTTTCCACCTAGAAATCACTCTTCTGCCCAAAGCTGAAGATACATTTGGTACCTGCTAGTAGTCCCAACCGACACTTAAAAAAGTGCCTGTATTTAGGACACAATGTAAAGCTACAACATTGAAGTGTTCAAGAGCTTACCCCAAACCGGATCTGCAAGGCAACCTGGTGCCCAGAAACCTAACCAGCAGGTGAAAGCCCCAGTGTCAAGCCTTACTTTATGGATTGCCGCTGCACACTGAGGCAGCAGGAATCCAAATTACCTGTCCAGAACAATCTGCTGTTCTTATTGGGGTTGGCCCTGATAATCTAAAAACCTAGGTTTGACTCTCAGCAGATGAGTAACAAGGTGAGCTCAGGCAAGTCACTTCAACTGCTGGGCCCCAGGTCTCTGCCAATCGGCATCAGCATGCTGTCAGTATCAAGTGAGCAGCTATGTCAAACCACAGCTGTGCTATTACAAAGCGCTATACTCTTACCTCCACCCTTCGAGGCCTTCCTCAAATCCACACAGAAGGTGCTCCGTAACACCAATAAACACTTCTCTAGGCCCTTCATGAGCCTCCGTAGCACTTTCTGTCATTAAGCAAACGAAGCCTGTATGTTTAAAATCATGTTTACATCGGGATTCCTGGGTGGCTCAGTCGGTTAAGCATCTGCCTTCTGCTCACGTCATGATCGCAGAGTCCTGGGATAGACCCCCGTATCAGGCTCCCTGCTCAATGGAAAGAATCTGCTTCTCCCTCTGCCTGCTGCTCCCCCTGCTTGTGCTCACATGCGCTTTCTCTCTGACAAATAAATAAAATCTTTAAAAATAAATAAATAAAATCACATTTCCATAAAACTTCTGTACAGTTTCCTAACAGCTTTTGGCATTAAAGTCTTCTCCACACAGGATGGGAAGCATGAGAGCAAGACTCCCACTGAACGCGGACACAGCTTCTCACCCGACCTGCTCCACTCACACACTGACCACACCTTACACATTCAACACACTCTCAAAGGAATGCTTCACTGAACCAAGACGGAATCCCCACACACCTTAACCTCAATGGTCAAGGTGCAAGCAGAGCAGACAAACTCTTTCTGAACAGTGTCTGAATAAGACTGTTTACGGGAAGAAATCATTTCTTGGGAGGTATGAGATTCATGTACCTGTATATTTTAACTGAGTTCAATATGTTCCAGTACCTCCAAGGCCAGCAAGGAACCAAATCCTGGTGTAATATGCACAGCTCTTAAACGGAACACATGTTCTTCTGGGCATCTGAACTTAAAGATTTAGGATTTTAGGATTCCTAAGATCTCAGCTCTTCACATTTTCATACTCCTTACACCTTGTCTAACTACTGGACTGAACAGCCCACTTCTGCACACTTGGCCACGAAGCACAGAGTAATATATAAGGAGTGCTCTCTGAAGCCCCAAACAGGACAGGACTGCTCTGGAGTGATTGCCCATGGGTCTCAGAGCAACCCAGTGGCACCCTGCCCAAAGTCAGCATAGGGAGGGGAAACTCCACCACCATTAAATTGCAGATTGATGGATCATAAAAAATGCTGCTTGTGCTGAGGGTTGGCAAACTGATCTTTTGGTTTCCTTGACTCAAGCGGGAAGCCAAGAGAAAAACACAGTGGAGTGTTGGGAAGAAGTGTCTGGCCACAGATAAACAGGCAACAGCATGAAAAACAAAGCATACAAAAAAAAGGAAGTAAATAATCTCTAAATCCCTTCTGACTAGAAGTTTCTGAGTCTGGGAAATGACAGCCTGAAATACAGGAAGAAAAAAAAAACACGCGTTCAACCTCGCCGACAACCAAATAAAATGCAGATTTTGTTGTATGTAAGGAGGGTCATTCCGCACCAGTTATTTTATTAAAACAAAATTAAGAAAAAAAATTAATAAAATCTAACAATGAGGAGTCCTCTGGGAAGTTGGAACAATCATACATTACTGATGACAGAGTAAATTGGTACAGTCATCTTGGAAAGAACTGGGCAATGTATTTCAAGAGCATGAAATTATTCAAACCCTTTGGTAAGGCTTCCCACAGCTAAGAATGTATCCTAAGGAAATAGTTCAGATGAAAAGCATTCCATGCATGAAGCTGTTCACAGCAGCACTTGTTTCAAAGCAAAAGAGAAAGGGCCAGGTAAAGATAGAACAGCAAGCAGCTCCACACATCACAACCATCTGCAGACTTTTTGCAAAACTTAACATTTACCCTCCTGATAAAACCGTTGTCTAAGACTAGGAGAATGATTAAATACACCACATCAACCCAAAGGCATGGCCAGGAACCATCAAGGGGATTTTTTATGGATAATAATGCTTAAATGGCCAATACAATTACTAGATGAAACAGGAGGGGAGGAACAAAGATGTGGGGTCAGTGTGCCTACTTTGTTTTAAATATATGTAAGTGGCCAAGCACTGTAATTTGATACCCAAAATAAAAACAGTGATTATGCTGGGGTGGTAGGGTTATCAGTAACTTTTTCTTTTCCCCCCTCCAGTGACCTTGGGAACACCATCCATGATTGCCTGTTTAAATATGTGACAACACAGGGAAGGGAGAGAAGAACAGGCAGGCCCACAAGACCTGTGATTGACGGCGCTGAGTCACAACAATTCCAGCAGAGCCGGAAACCCTTTGGGTGCTCAGCCTTCTTACAATCCTCTTATCACACGTGGAGAAACCAATGCTGAAAGGAAATGATATGCCCAGCATCATAAGGCAAGATTAGAAGCCACTTCCTTTGCCTGCTCCTTTCTCTAGGAAGTGGAAGTGGGAAATGGGCACAAGCTCAAAGCCAGAAATAAAGCTGATAAACTCGGCCTTGTCTGCAGAGCAATACAGCCCAAACGGGACCATAGCAGCACAGAGGCAAGAGCATGTCATCCGTCCCTCAGCCAACAGCAGGACCCCAAAGAAGTGGCCCCCGTCTGTCGGTGACATGCAAGATAGAAGAGTTTTATAAGGGACCTCAGTTATAAATTGCACATAAATAGAGAGCAGACACCCAACTAACCGCACTTTTATCCTCTCTTTCATAGGCAGACAGAATTAGTCCGTCGGCCCTAACATCAAACAATAGAGTACCCCAGGAAAGCAAAATCCACAAATACATCTCTAGATCCTAAAGAGGACAGGGGATATACCTAAGAAAAATCCAGGATGTTTGAATAAAAACTGCATACCTAAAATGATATACACAAAGCACTGTAAATAATCTCCCAAGAGTCTCCCCTGCCCTTCAGAGGAGGGGAAAAGTTCCTTGACTCCAGACTTTCCTCAGGTCAGCTTTTTACCAGCCTATCTTCCATGATGGTGCCTTGCTCTGCCAGCACATTCAAGAAAAGGTAGTTTTATCTTAAATTCTAATGCATCCGACTAGCTTTCTTTTTAAACTGTAATTATGTCAATAAAGGACTAACCACATTTTGGGGAAATCCAAATGAAAAGGGCTTGGCATCTCTCTGAGGTTTTAACGGTTTAATGAGGTTGTCAGTGGTTTTCAAACTTAAGGGTGCAGCAGGATCACATGAAAGCCTTGTTAAAACACAGATGGCTGGGCCCCACTCCCAGAGTTTCAGAGTCGAGAGGTCTGCAGCCCATGCACCTGCATTTCCAACAAGTTCCCAGGTAATCTGCAGCTCTTGAATTGGGGAACCCACTTTGACAACCGCAGGCTCTGCCAAGACAAAAGCAGCATCCACTGCTTAGCACACACACCAGTTCCTCTTACGCCTCATTCATCAGCACAGGTGCCCAGTTGAGAAGGGGCCGAAAGATCAGCAAAACCCGAGTGGGGCTAGAAACAAGCCAGCAGGGAGGTCGGACCTGCCCCTCCTCCAGAGCTTGGCCACAAGCCATGGCACCCTTCTCAGCCCTTTTTTTTTTTTTTTTAAGATTTTATTTATTTATTTATTTGACAGAGAGAGAGATCACAAGTAGGCAGAGGCAGACAGAGAGAGAGAAAGAGGAGGAAGCAGGCCCCCCGCCGAGCAGAGAGCCCGATGCGGGACTGGATCCCAGGACTCCGGAATCACGACCTGAGCCGAAGGCAGAGGCTTAACCCACTGAGCCACCCAGGCGCCCCTCAGCCCGTTTTTTTTAATAAAACAAGACCACGGCAGGACCATAATCCAGGAGCCCAGGAACACATTTGCCTACTGTGGGAAACCTCAAACAATATTCATTTAAATGATTCCATCCCTGGCAATGTAGTTTCGCCCCTTCTTAAACCCTATGATTAAAACAAAACAAAGAGTACCAGATGACAGAAACACTTTAGTGGCTCAATTAATCAGAACAGAAGTCACCAATTACTGGCAGATAATAACTTTTATGTCCTACCTCCCCCTCATTTGGCAGCTCCTACCGTGTTCTAAACCTGAGCCCTTTCCAACTGGCCGCATACTCCATCCTTTCTCTGCTCCTCTTTCACACCCTCAGCTTCTCTGAAAACAGGGAGGGGTTAAAAGGAAGGAGGGGAGAAAGAAAAAAACAAAAACAAAAACAACAACAAGAAAATCCTGCTGAAGGCTGCTGGGGCGGAGATAGCAACACTAATTGCTCCCATTCTCTAGCTCCTCACGAGGCAGATTGCAGGGGCCTGCATCTCCAGAGAAAGCTCTCGTATCTTCGCGGCAGCTCTCAGCAGAGCAACTCAAGTGCCCTTAATTGTTTATGTTCTTAATGCAGAGCCTCTTGATGCATTCATTTTTAATAGCAGGCTTGAGTGTGGGGCCCATCAAAGAATGACAAAGCAACTCTATTCATTGGTTCCCTGTCCTGCAATGATGGTCTTTTGATTTATTTGCAAATGACAAGCTTGGCAGGCCCCACTTGAGGGCTGCCCTCATTTTTTTTTTTTTTTAAAGAATTCAGTTGCATTTTCCAAGATGAAGTTGAGTCTGCAATGCTGTGTATTTGTGTAAAAATTTCCCCCTTCAGTTCCTTCTAATTAATGACTTAAATGTTTTGACCCAACTGTTGCCAAGCAGAGCATTTGGGCTTTAATTTGTCATTTTGGTAAAGATGCATCCTTGACAAAAGCATCGCAGCTGTTTCAGGGCCCAAATAGCACGTTTCCATTATTCAGAAACCCTTGTTACAGAGTTTAGCAAGTGCAGTTCACAGGAAATCCTACCGACTTGTCCCAGGATGGAAAAAGACAGCTTCTGGTAGCCTTAAAGGAAAATGTGCTGCTGCGCCACAGAAGGTTTTCAAGACACACTCTGCGGGGTGAATCACAGAACACAACCATGAAGTCACCACCTATTGTTCTCGGAATGGCAAGAGAACAAGCCTCTTCTGGAACACACCCAGAGCAAGCCTACACCTTTCACCCTCTTCACAGGTCTTAGTCATTAGAGAGCTCATGAGAAATTAGATAATATCATACAATAGCAGGATTAGTGGGAGGAAAAGCAGACTACATCATCCTGGCACGAAGGCTAAAATTACAATCACGAAAATAAAATATGCCCATGTAAAGACAAAGACTGCCTGGGAATATGCAAAAATCCAGTCACCTCTGAAAACCGGGTTGATGAGACTGTTCCTTTTCAAAATGTGTAATCTTATTTTCCTCTCAATAAAATTTATAGCATTTCCTTTTCACTGTAGCTACCTTTTTGGCCTGTGTAACCGGTCTTCAGTTAGTACTGACTTCTAACCGTCTACAATCACTATCTCTACATCTTCCCATCATGACAAAGCCAACAACCAGTGCACCCTCCTATAAAACACCAGTTATCATTAGCTTTAACATTAACCATTGCCTCGTTCCCCGCATTTTGTTTAGAGATCACTGGATAAACAGATGGGTGTGAGTATTTCCCTAACAGGTTGGAGTCTTTAGCCTATCCATAGAGTGGGAGAGGAAACTCCTGCCTGGGGTCACCATGAGCCAGGGGTTCCCTTAGTTTATTTTACTTTATTATTTTATTTCATTTCACTTCGTTTTTGAGAGCGAGCAAGAGCACGTGCACATGAGGGGGCGGGGGAAGGAGGCGAGGGAGAGAGATTTTAAGCAGGCTCCATGCCCAGTACGGAGCCTGATGCCGGGTTGGATCTGACAGCCCTGAGATCATGACCTGAGCCAAAATCAAGAGTTGGACGCTTACCCAACTGAGCCACCCAGGCGCCCCAAGGTTTCCCTAATTTTAAGAGCATGCTGCAGCTGAATCACCCACACACATGCATGACAGCTGCGACTCTTCTTCCAAAGCAACTTCTTAAGCAGAGCAGCTACTCTACCGGGAGGCCTATGCCACCAGTGCCGGGCGAAGTGGCGGCAGAATGGCTACCATGAGTCAGATACACATTTGTGATGGTGAGAGCCCAAGGCAAAGCCTTCAGAGCCCCAAATTCGGTCTCAATAAGAAGACCCACTCTTCCCCTCGTTCCCCACCCCCCACTGCCCCTGGGCTTTAATGTTCCCAAGCTGAGCTACTGGAGAGGTGGTCCTTTGGGAAGGAAGACAGGGTTCCCGGCCTTCCCAGTTGGAACCTGGGATTCTCTTTTCAATCCACATCTTGTGCCAAAAAGCCCACCAAGCTCCAGAATGCAGCAAGCATGGGGCATCGCAGGCTGGGAGCCACCAGGGTAGAAGAAGAGCTTGTGCACAATGAAATCAACAGTCAAGAAAAAAAAAAAAAAAAATTATTGTCTTGAAAGCATCTCAGATCAGGATGAAAATAAAATGTGGGATGCTGGCAAAAATTTTCAACGCATACTCCTTTTGCAAAAGCTTTTAAATATTTAGAAGACGGTAAGTACAAGGATTCTTGATGACAGACTTCACTGGTGTATTAAAGATTCACAGAGTATTTACGCAGCTATGCAGGCGGAGGCAAACGGGAATCTCATTTTAAATACAAATTAAATTACTTAAAAAAAAAAAAAAAAAACGAACAAAAAATACCCCCTGATCATTGCATCACAATACAATCCACGGAGAAATTGAAGCAACAGAAAAATACCAATTCTTCAAGATAATAATCAAGCTACTTTCAGGGGAAAAAGGAAAAAAAAGTGTGCTGCATGAGGCAATTTATTCAGGGTTACATGGATTGGCCAAAAAACACATATAATTAAAAGCATGTCAAAGAAAAGCCCGGAGTCCTCTTCTACCTAGTCATGCCAATTTATAATCTGAAAGTAATCCAGCGTTCCGAGGTTACTGTGCTGTCCAAGCTAGACTGGGGAAACATTACGTGGAAGGGGGAACAATCAGGGCCATGACTGTGAGAATGAGTTATATACAAGCCATGGGCCCCCGGAAGTTACAGCTCCTGTAACTCACCAGTTCTTTGACAAGTGGACAAATCAATTTATGTGCTCCTGTGTGTTTTTAGAAAGCATCCCAGATACCCTTTCATTAATTATGTGGGTTTGGGACATGTCAATTCTCGTTTCCCAGAGCAGCAGAAACCAAACTGAACCCCGTATTCTGTTACACTGGTTCCCACCAGGCTGGGCTGGCTTGATAATGTTGAGCTCCTTCTGGAAGAACAGAATAGACTTCCTGCCATTTGGACTGTGAAACACAGTAATCCACCAGGGAATAAAGGTCAATGTTGCACTTTTGGTCATTACTGAATCATTTGAGATGATCTGTGGTGAGGATGAGAGGAAAATCGAACGCTGCGAGAACGCTGCAAATGGCCTGACCTCAGACCAATTTTCATCTCCATCTGTCTAACAGACATGTGGATAAAAGGCCCTCCCCTCCCTCCTTCTGGGCCACTCGGCTGGTTCCAAATCCACGGCACAAGCCAGGAACCAGTTAAACAATACATTAATAAGGGGAAATAACCTTCTAAGCCCCAGCCTGATGCTTACTCAGGTTTTAAGCCATCGGCTAAAGTTTGGAACACAATTTTTCCAGTCTGCAAGCAGTGCTGCAAAGTAGAAATTCTAAGGAATACAGAGAAATCATCTGCAGTGCCGGGGCATGTGCCAAAATCTCCTTGTTTGTACATGCAAATATATGCATACTTACACCTCCGCCCCCCCCCCCCAAAGACAGCCACACAATCTCTATTACATCTGCTAGCACACACACAAAGGGAAGCAGCAGCAGTTCCAGAAACTGCATGCTACTATGAAATAAATCTTTTTTTTTCCAAGTGTCCAATTAATGCTGCTTAATCATTATTAAGGCATTTCAATCCTTAAATACAAAATATTCCTGGGAACCCAAAGCCTAATGATCATTTAAGCCATGGAATTAATGTTAACGTCCTGACTTTATACTAATACTCCCCTTCACTGGTTTGGTGGAGCTACTTTTTAAGGTTAACACTGCACCATATATAAGTTTAGGCCCCCACAGTATATCAATGTCAAACAACATCGTGTCAAGCTAAGATTCAATTCAGGTAAGTGCCACTGCCAAATTTTCTTGTTCCCAGACGGGCTTTAAGATTATTTTATTGCTTAAAATTTAATTTGTTCCAACTCGTGTCTCCATGACAACGTTGGCTAACCCTGCAAATCATTTGGGTAATTGGATATCTTATCTTTCTATTGCTCTCAAATCGAATGATTCTGCTAGAATTGTAACAGCCAATCAAATTTACAGTCCTCCTGAGTAATAGACTTGGAAAAGTAGCCACATTCATCTCCTCTTTACAGCCATATTAACCAGTATGCGACAAACAGTAGAATCTGGTCTTCAAACTATACTCCAAATTATAAATGGTGTCAATACCAATATTCTCACAGTACAAAGCCTACTCAAAAGCTCCTTCCCTTTTATACTGTTTTAATTTGAGAAGCAACAATTGGTACTCATTCCATACAAAGCCTGAGCAATTTCAGTACTTTGAGGGAAATTGACAAGAGTGCTCATCAGAAAAAAGAAAACAGGGTGCATCTGGCTCAGCGGGTTAAGCCTCTGCCTTTGGCTCAGGTCATGTTCCTAGGGTGCAGAAGTTGAGCCCCACATCAGGCTCCCTGCTCAGCAGGGAGCCTGCTTCCCCCCTCTCTCTGCCTGCCTCTCTGCCTACTTGTGATCTCTCTCTGTTAAATACATAAATAAAATTTTGGGGGGGGGGAAATCACAGCTTGGGGGAGGGGGGATTTGACCTTGCGATAAAATAATGACCAAAGCCATGGCTACATAATAGTATCCTAGCGCACTGACATTGACCTGTCTGGGTTCTTTGGGTGGGAAAGCCATATTTGATGCATTCGTCAAGAAATAAGAATGAATACAGATTCAACAACTACCTCAAAAATTTCTGTACCCTGAGAGAAAGCCACATCACCAAAATATGACACCTCTTTGTACTTCATTAAATGTAGGAATATCACAACATCAAGTGTAAGTCAATTATGGAATACTGACTTCTTCTTATGAGATGCAAAAGTCAGCAATATTCATCCTGAGTTAGTGGTGTGCTTCTGGCCTTTGGTCAGCTGAAAAGTACAGAAGTTGGATACATTTCCGTGGTCCAAGTCCAATCTTCTCAGTAGCTATGCATGGAGACTGGCTCTGCAGGCGGGAGCTCACAGCCCAGGCACTGCCGAAGAGCCAGCAGCTCACAAATGGAAAAGGCTCCAGAACCCTGGCCAAATGGCAGGCTGCATGGGTTGTCGAGAACCTCGTACTTCCCCTGCAGATATCTGGGACTTAAGATCGCTTCTCAAGCTCAGCACAAGGAGACAGTAACGTGGGGCTGCTCTGCACATAGCTGTCAGCAGGCTGCCAAGACTTGAAGCAAGTGTGAGAGCAGGTACTGGCACAACTTGTCTGAACACAATTTGAGCTGTGCCCTCCTCCATCCCAAACGCTTATGACAACATCCAAAAAGTTTCTACAGCACCTATAGCATCGCGCATGACGGGAAGAGCCAAACACCTAAACTTCTAGTGTGTCTAATCCCAATGCCTTTGCTTTTCTCCCCTGTGCATTTTTTAAAAAAGATTTTTTATTTATTTGAGAGACAGAAATTGAGAGAGAGCACAAAGCAAGGGGAGAGGCAGCAGGTGAGGGAGAAGCAGACTCCCCACTAAGCAGGGAGCCTGATGCAGGGTTTGATCCCAGGACTATGACCTAAGCTGAAGGCAGACGCCCAACTGACTGAGCCACCCAGGCGACCTCCCCTATACATTTTTTTTTTTCCTGCTCCCCAGACATTAGCACATAAGCAGCAGCTGGACTGTGACCCTCCACAAAGATCTCAAGCCCATGGAGGACAGGGAGAACGTAACACAAGTATCTACTCAAACTTCTACATAGCATTTTACAGGTTCCTACAGCTACAAGGAAAATGGTCTGTCTGTATTCCTCACTGAGGCTGGAGACTTCCTTCTCTCACCAAGCAACAACTTCACCTGGTAATTCTCACCTAGCTTTTTTTCAGGATGACAAAGCCTCTCTTTCGATTAAGAAATGGATTTTCCACATTAAAATAAAATAAAAAAATAAAAATGCACCTCTCATCCTTTCATTCTGTCAAAACTCACTTCCACAAAATGAATCAAATCCTCTTTGTTGCTCCTCTATCCCCTTAAATGAAAGAACTCAACGTAACTGTTTTCCCTGGTAGTCCTATTAACTACGTAAGGCGGTTGCCTTCTAAGAGCACATTTTGCTGTCTGGCCTAAAGAAGGCATTTTAATTCCTCTAGATTCCTTGGACAACAGGAGACTCCCAATAGGTGATTTAAAAAAAAAAAAAAAAAAAGACAAGAAAAGAAAGTTTCCTTTTGAGCCTAAAGATAAATGCTTCAGATCTTAGAAGAAAATAAATAAAAACCTTTGTATTTGAGGGGAAATAATGAGAAGTGAATAATGCAGATGTAGGGAGGAAGGAAGCTGCTGGGCTTGGAAAAACAAGATGGGAGCCTGGCCTTTACTTCCACCAGCCATATCATCTGCTGGATATAGTCTTGTATAGATGCAGCAGGACAGTCTTAAAGGGACCAATAATATATTTGGATAATTGATTTCCAGAACAAGTATCCTTCCCTCTGGGTGCCCAAGTGCCAGGCAGCAATGTAACTGCACTGGACTGAAAAACTCACTTCCTCCTGATAACTGCCCTATATGGAGTAGGTGCTGTCGCCCTCCCCTAACCTACTAACCTACTAGGTGAGGAGGAATGATTAATATCCACACAATAGGAGGCTGGAAGGATTTACAGACAGCTCCTAGGGTACATAGGCACTCAGTGGACAGGAGCTGACTCCTCACTCTGATGTCCCCAATCAGCTTACTCTACAATAATCAGCCCAAGAAGCTGACTTTTGAAATCCGAAGAGCTGAAAGAGATAACGGGGACACCGGACAAGAGAGCCGGCACCTGTCGCTGCAGGCCGCTCACAGACCGGAGGAGGGTACCCTTCCTCTGCCCCAGCGGCCCACCCCTTTATTCTCTCCATTCCAGACCAAGATGCAGATCAATGTTAAGACCTCCTTCCCTAAACCGAACGCGACCTTTTTATTTTCACTCACTAATCCACAGAAGCCTTTCAAATGGCACAAATAAAGGCGGCTGCATTTTGTTCTCTAAATCAATTTTCTCCCCAGCCATCAACTAGATGTTCCTGCACAGAGAAAGAACAGCCCTTCCCTTCTAATTCAAAAATCCATACTGCCATTGCCCTTGCAAACTGCTAAACAAGCAGTATCGGCAAGTCACTTGTGTTCTGTAATATATTTACTGCAAATCCCAACGGCTCGCCTCCTAATGCAGTTTTCTACTGTGTCTGTGCGTGTCGATACACTGGCCGGTCACCTTACTTGTAAGAGGCTCCGACTGGCTGTTTGCTCAAGGCATCAAGAGGGCACCCAGGAGGACAAAGGCTGCTGCTCCTGGAGGGCTCAGCCTTGGAGAGCCTCCTCCTCATGCTGGGGCCCTCAAAGAGGTTTTGTCTTCTGGCACTTCACATCCCTGTATCACCCACCGCCTCCAAGGCCAACTTAAACTCTCCAAAAGGACAGTTTCCATACGTCCAAAGTTCTAAATCAGAGTCCCTTGGCACAGTTTTTTCCCGGTTTCCTAACAACAACATTAAAACTGTTCCCTGCTCAGAGAATATGCTGGTGGCATCTTAAAGGTACACACTGTGAAGGACCAAAAAGGAGGAAAGTGTGGTTGGGGGCAAGTGGAGGGGAGCCTGCTTTTCTGTTAAGTGCAATCTCTGCTTTAAGGTACAGCTGAAAAAGCAAGCCCCCAACACCATGTAATACAACCATGCCAAAACACAAAGGGCAAAGTCTAGGAGGAAAGTGCTATAAAATGCTGTAAACACCTGTTGAGATGGAATTCTTAAAAAGTACCTGGAGAAAAGCCCTCCTTTGCGTGTCAGTCTAAAACGGGGTTGGGAGCTAACAAAAGGCCTGGCCCAAGTTTCCCAGAATTATTTTCTCACTTCTTCATTAGGGGGAGGGGAGCAAAAGCTCTATGTTAAAATATGTGACAGGCAGATCCTGGGATCGCACAGGTGAGAACAGCATGGGTGTTCACTTTTTAGAAAGGCTTTTTTTTTTTTTTTAAAGATTTCATTTATTTATTTGACAGAGATCACAAGTAGGCAGAGAAGCAGGCAGAGGATGGGGGGGAGCAGACTCCATGCTGAGCAGGGAGCCCCATGTGGGGCTTGAACCCAGTACCCTGGGATCATGACCTGAGCCGAAGGCAGAGCCTTTAAACCACTGAGCCACCCAGGCACCCCGGGTGTTCACTTTTTATTTCCTTCTCTTTTTCCATGTATTTGAAATTCTTCCTAGTAACATGTTTGGTGGGGCAAAGGAACTGTGTAAAGACTAAAAGTAAATAATCTAGGCGTATGATCATGATTATTAAGAAATCTGGCAACTCAGTCAAGTTAAGTATCTTTATACTTAACACATGACGAGATGACTTATCCACAACTCTGTTTCGGGGCTGTGGTGGTCCTGAGGAGACCAGCAGCAGCCCCAGGACCAGTGATGTGTGCACACACTGTTTGCACAGAAATCCAGACCTCAGCAACACACTACTTCTGCCTTCGTTCTCTCTTCGGTACAAACCCGAATATGGCACTATAATTAAACTCCCCATAAAGATGCCTCCGTGGATATTCTGACTATAAGTCATTTGTCCAAAAGAAAAACTAAGCAAAAGTGGTTCTACAAGAACTGAAGTCCTATTAAAACATCTGTACAGTGAAGGAGTGCCTGGGTGGCTCAGTGGGTTAAAGCCTCTGCCTTCGGCTCAGGTCATGATCCCAGGGGTCCTGGGATCGAGCCCCAGCCCCACATTGGGCTCCCCTCAGCAGGAAGCCTGCTTCCTCCTCTCTCTCTGCCTGCCTCTCTGCCTACTTATGATCCCTGTCTGTCAAATAAATAAATAAAATCTTTAAAAACAAAACAAAACAAACATCTAGTGAAATCAAGCAGATTTCATTCTTTTTTTTTTTTTTAAGATTTTATTTATTTATTTGACAGACAGGGATCACAAGTAGGCAGAGAGGCAGGCAGAGAGAGAGGAAGGGAAGCAAGCTCCCTGCTGAGCAGAGAGCCTGAGGCGGGGCTGGATCCCAGGACCCTGGGATCATGACCTGAGCTGAAGGCAGAGGCTTTAATCCACTGAGCCACTCAGGCACCCCAAGCAGATTTCATTCTTAATTTCAGCATCAGAATCCAGCCTGGTACTCTCAGCTCAAGTTTCTGATCTGGATTCCACGGATTTACTGAAGGATCTTAAGATGTCCCCAAATGGCCAAAATTGTTGAGCAAAGATATCCTGGTGTCTAAAAATATGTGGGATTTTTTTGTCCAGCACTTCTACCTGATTTTCATATGGGTTCAAGATCCAAAATGAATACAACTACTACTCTCTTAAGAAGCACATTAAACACTACCTAACAAGTGCCACTCTGTCCAACCCATTGGGAAGGGTACAGAGTAAGCCTCAAATGCAAGCTTTGAGCAGACTGCAGCCTAGCCGGAGTAACAAAGATACACATGAAAAAACATTATTACAGAAATTGGAGCAAAACTCAGTGATGTGATAGGCTCCCACTGGAGAGGTCATGGAAGACCTTAAAGTAAACAGGGACTGTCGTTATTTGAACTGGACCTTGAAGGATACTGAGAAAGGCCATGTGAACTGGACAAAAACAGAAAAAGAAAACAGAAAAACGCACGACATATTTTAGGCAGGAAGAAGAGACTCACTGGCTGGTGTGAGGGAGGAAGACAAATGTGACTAAGTAAGACTGGCAGGGACAGTACTCAGGTGCAAACACACAGCACTGTGAGTGATACGCACAGGGGCCACCACTGGAGCAGGAAGTCAAAATCAGAAAGAACAGACACACCAGCATGCCCAAAGACCCAAACCCCAAAAGGGGTTTTGTATTCACCACTATAAAAGACGCTCCCACTCTGGGGCTGGATTTCCAAGCGTTTGGATGTAGGCTGCTGGTCTTTGGAATGTGTGTACCCAGCAGCCACACAGGACATGCCAGTAGGGTGTGTGGAGGAGGTGAGAACTTTTATTTAAACTCTCTACTTACAATTTCTATTTATTACAAATGGATACAATATGTTAAAACATAATACTTTTATAACTAATAAATTCGTATGCAAACAAGTCTGGTGATATATTTTCTTTTCTTTTTTTTTAAGATTTTATTTATTTGACAGAGAGAGAGAGATCACAAGTAGGCAGAGAAGCAGGCTGGGGGCGGGGGAGGGGAAGCAGGCTCCCTGCTGAGCAGAGACCCCCCCCCCCCCCCCCCCCATGCGGGTCTTGATCCCAGGACCCTGAGATCATGACCTGAGCCGAAGGTAGAGGCTTAACCCACTGAGCCACCCAGGTGCCCCTGGTGATAAATTTTCAAGCTTTTCACGGACAGATTTCACAAAATACCATGGGCAGACTAATAATTTAGTTAGATCAATAAGAGCACCAATAACATCAAACCCAGCATGTCTTTTTAAGAGTTCCACAAATGGCGTGATTTGGACATGCAAGTTCAAACACACTTACATTCTCAAAAACTGCTTCCACTTCGTCAAGTAAATAATGAAAATCTAATAAGTACACACCAGGACAGTACAAACAATTGTACACACACCTCTACCTCTTTGGCATATGCAGGGATACACACACCACACTTAAAAGCACTCTTCTCTATCTGGCAGATGAAGAAATAAATTCAATGGATGGAATCCTCAGAGGCTATTTTTTCCTCCCCATCTTCTCCTCATACCCAAAATGACTGTCACCCTACTCTTTTCTGGCTAATATTTGTGTTCAAAGAATCACTAAGCAGCTAAAACTTCTAGAAAAACTAAAAGATTTGTTTGTTATGCCCACTGTGAGAACGTGCCAGGGAAGGGCCTGAACACTGGGCTCACAGTTGCTTTCAAGTTGCTTCGAAGCAGGCAAACAGAATTAAACTTAGTAATTATTAAAAACTGAAATGTGAAATAATGAAATACAGGTTTGTACAAAATCACAGTTACTCGATAAAACTTGTGTCAACATTTCTTGAAGTTTCATGAAATGCATGGCAAATGGGTGGTCTCTAAATGATTCAGTAAACATTACAGTTTTGCAAACAATTTTAGAAAACATTTTCTGCTAAAGCCAAATGAATAACAATGCACAAATACCTTAATTTGTTAAACTTTCATTGTCAATTTTTTTTTCATTTTTCAAATCAAACCATGCCTCAGAAAAAAATTAGAAAATCTCACCCACACCTGAGTGCCCACACCTACATCTACACACTCTCTAACTTAAAACACAAAACCACAGGGCGCCTGGGTGGCTCAGTGGGTTAAATCCTCTGCCTTCGGCTCAGGTCACGGTCCCAGGGTCCTGGGATAGAGCCCCCACATTGGGCTCTCTGCTAGGTAGGGAGCCCGCTTCCCTCTTTCTTTCTGCCTGCCTCTCTGCCTGCTTGTGATCTTTGTCAGATAAATAAATTCTTAAAAAAACAAACAAAAAACCCCCACAAAACCATAGTCACAGAACAAACCTGTGACACATTTCATATTACAAAACTCACCAATCACATTGGGGAGGACTGTTCTAGATCTGTAAATGCATACTCTTGTCAAATAGGCTTATCCATAAAAACAACTGCCTAAAATTTAATTAGAAACCATTATACCAAATATTCCACATTTAAGGTACTAGTTCTGAACATCTCAGTTTTTAAAAATCTGAAGTAAGAGTAAGCAATAAGGATGGGGGACTATAGGGACAATCGAGCCAACTGAAGCCTATCAGAAGCCGTTTCTTAGTTTCCTCCAATGTACTCCACTCCTGAAGGCACAAATATTTTATAATAGAAGAGCAAACACTCAGATCTATGGAAACCTAAAATGGCTCCATGAGCCAATAACTGAATGTATCGTTAGTTTAACTACCACACAAGATGTTTTATTTAAATATTTGCTAAAGGAACAGATTCTTTTTGTGTTTCTTAATAAACACTATTTGGAAAAATAGCTTAAACCCTCTGGCCAAAGACTACTCAAAGGACACAGACAGGCACTGGTTTTTGAACACTGGTGGGGGTTCAGTCAAGAGGGACAATTCTCCTCTCCTGAGAGGAGCCATATTGAGAACCTGCCTAGTCTAACCCCTCATTTTACAAGGAGGGAAACTGATGCCCAGGCAACTAGTCAGTGACTCACCCAGTCACTAATCAAAGTCCCCTAAATAAGGGACCTCATGTGAACTGTATTTGACACCAAGGCCCATCCTAAAGATCACATATTTTGTGCCCCTTAGAGCTTTTTGGCATTAGTTTTGAATTAAAAAAATATTTTTTATCTTAAGGACTATGTTTTTTGACCCCTACCTTAAATTCTGTGCCCGAGGCAAGGCATCCCTGACCTCACCCAAGTCTTGGCTCTGAATAGAAACCATGACTGAGCCAACTGTTGGAAGGGGTGGGGTAGGGTGACAGAAAGTAGGGAGGAATTGCCCGTCCTGCTGGCTGATAAAAAACAAAGGCTAATCTTGAGCCTCAAAATCTGTGTTCTCAATACACAGGGAGCTTTATCTCTTCGCTGAAGCTTGTGAAGGGCAGGCCTGGCTAATGAAGTCAAGTTGGGGACCACTCCAATCTTGATGACAGCTAGTCCCTTTGTATTACAAGGTAATTAACACCTGATGGAGCTTAACTCTAAGTGAAAGTACTCCAGCTACGTCTTTTCCCATTCTGAGACTTGGGCTTGGGGGCAAAAAAAAAAAAAAAATCTCAAAGTGAGAAACTATAGACGGAAAACACACGTGGTTAAAGAGCAGGAAGAAAGGTAAGACTTGCAGACAAACAGTAAGAGTCACATCTAAGGGATTAACCTGCAGGTGAACCCCTAACAGTTCCACCTAAGCACTTTAAAAACACTACCAGAGGACAATTTATTTTTTAAGGGAAACTTTAAAGCACACATCAAAACTGAAAGCGGTTTCACTCCGAAATTTACGTGGTCTGAGACACCGCTCTGGCTGAAACATCACATGGGCCTTGGTTATGTTAAGCTCTCATCTATTTCTCTTTCCCCTCTCCTTCCCCACCTTACAACCAGCACTGCAGAATGCGTCTTTCCTTCCACAGCTAGTCCTTTCATTTATTTTTGAATTCTTGGCCGCCCTGGAGAGCCCCGAGTGCTCACTCTGCCCGCTCTTCAGAAGAATAGAGGCACAGAGAGACAAAGTGACTGATCACACTCACTGTGCCCTGGGCCTCAACTAGGAGTCCTGACAACAGTTCCCAATTTTCTTTTGTTCTTAGACATATTTTAACCTTGTAGATAGTAGTGCTCAGTTGGCTACGACTTTCTATCTACCCATGGCTGTTACCTCCATAGGCCAGTCAGTACTGCCAATTTTCATGAATTCTTAGAACACACATCTAGCCCTGACATGATTGTGTATCATGAAGTTGTCAGCACAGAGAGAGGGAGCAGGAGAGACATGCAGCCAGGCCGACTGGGTTACCACACACGGGCCCAAAGCTGATTCTACCACTGGCCTCATCCTGGCAGGGGGCTGGGTAAAGTAAAGCAGCACTGAATTCTAGGGACTAGGTGACCCTAACTCCAGCTTCAGCAGAAACTTGGCCTTGACAAATCCCGGACTCTGAACACATGCCCACAGCCACAGGCAGAGCAAAACACCTACTCTATCTACCTGTTAAGCGCTGTACAAATTCATGCCACAAAAGACAACTTAAGTCATGACTTCATCAGCATCCTGAGGAGATACACAAGTGGAATAAATAAGGCTTCTGTACGTATTTACAGTGCATCTTGTTCCAAAAATATCAAATGAGGTCATACCACACCACATGACAGAAAACAAAACCTGAAAGATCACACTGCCAAACACACCAGGCACAGCCCTCAAAACAACCAGACTCACATTCACCTGCTGTTTTGTAACGCACCCTAATGCTCTGGTGGCATCAGAACTTCCTTGAGTTTCATGAGCTGTCTCTACCTCTCCTAGAGAGATATACGTAGAGTTTGGTATCTGAATGTCACACATTAATAATTGTGGAGAGAGATGGACAGGCAGAGATCTAGAAAATACTGAAATAAAAACAAAGAAAAACAAAGAAACCACTGTTCTGTTTTTAAGATTTTATTTATTTATTTATTTTGGGAGAGTCTGCGTGCATGTGTGGGGGAGGGGCAAAGGGAGAGAGAGAATCTCAAGTAGACTCCCCACTGAGCAAGGAGCCCGAAGACAGGAGCTCAATCCCAGGATGCTGATACCATGGCCTAAACCAAAACCAAGAGTTGGACGCTTAACCAACTGAGTCACCCAGGCACCACTACCCAACCCCCCCCCAAAATCCTGTCTCAGTGCTACAGTAAAAAAAAATTTCAGTACCCATTACCATCCATAGTACACAGACTTTTCAGTAACTAGCCACATATGGGAGCAGAGGAAGTGAGGGGAAGGCTTATCAGGAAGTGTTGACACAACATAAACATGGACTGTGGGCACCAAACCAAGTAAGGAAACCACAATTATACCATTCTTGATTTGGACGTGCCTCCACTTTACAATTTCCAGACGGAAAAGTCAGTGGTGAGATGTGACACTGAAAATCTCTACAACTCCCTCCTTCCACAAACCCGCTGAAAGGTGGGGAAAGGGAGTGGTCATCACACTGCAGACAAATCTTAACAACATTAAAGCTCTCTCCATGGAAAGTCTCCCCATCGCTGCATTTTTTTCAGTAACAAAGATGTTGTCAGAAATGACAATTTTTTGTGTCCCCTGATGATGCCTTGCTAGCATTCGGTTATAAGCCATAAAGCAGGACTAATTTCAGCCTGTCAGGAGTCTTGCTAATGCCCAGTTTCCCCCCAGAGAGAATTCCTGTCAAATCTAATGAGAGCTCCAAAGGCCCTCTCTACAATATAATGAGCACTTAGGCCATGCTGGTGATCAGGCGGCAAAAAGCATCAATTTGAGCCTGGCTACACCCTGGGGGCCAGACGTCACCAGTTTTAATAAGAATTATGATTACTAGCTGCACCAAATGCCTCCTCAGAACTTATTATTAATGTGTGACATTCAGAAGGATGTTTTTCAAATGTAAGGCCACTTTAAACTGAATTACAGCACTGCTTTGCACACCACTCTAGTTAAGGGTCTGTCAGCATTTACAATATAAACTAAATTTCAGGGGGCTTAATACCCTACTATGAAGAACATGGCATCTCTGAGCTTTTCACATTTTTCAAATTACTGAGCCAATTATACACAGCATATTATTAATGCATACTGGCTCATGGATGGACAATATTACCCACAAAAGCCCAATAGTGTATAGAAACTCATTAGAAACCTATTTTCTCACCATGGGGCTCCTGACCCTCTTCGCCCCTTCTTCCCTTTTCCTACTCAATGAAGAGGTCATGTAACCATGTAACCTACAGGAACCCAGAAGAATTACACACCTCCTTTACCTCCCCAATAAATCCTGTACCAGCACACAGCATCACACAGAGGTGGTGTTTCCTTGTAAGAGTTGAAATTATTAAATCCTTTGAGTTTATAACTTTAAGAAAAAGCTCAGTCTCCTCTTACCCTTCTAGACTCCTTGTTAACAAAAAACATGCCTTTGGGGTAACTTAAAAAAAAATGTGACAGGTTACAACCCCTTCCACCCAGTTTATTTGCATAATTCATTTAAATAACCAGAGATCTTCTGGCCCTGTACTATCAACAAGTTAGAACTGCCTCCATCAGGCACTAGCCATTGAAACACACAAAAAAACAAAGGCACAAGCCAGTGTAATCTAGGCTACCAATTTTGCAAATCAGAATAAAATCAGCATTTTTAAAGGCCCAATTATATTAGTAATGAAAGGCCTTGAACCTAACTGTCCCTTTCCAAACACGTATCTGAGAACAGATCTAATGTACATGACTTAACATTATGAAATCTATGATGAATTAAAAATCAAAGAGTGTTGAAGTTACAAAAGCAGAATTCAACTCTGAAACACACTTGCTTAATGAAAGTCTTTGAATATAAGGAAGATCTGAAGGCTGAACTAATCAATTTCTCCACTGTGCCCCAGCCGGTCAGCCATGCTCTTTAATTTAATGAAACAAGGGTTTGAGATGAAATAGCACATATACATCAAGTAAGAATTGTATTGTTGCACTTTGAAATGTGTCCAACTGTGCAACTTCATCTGATGATAATTTTTTAAGAGGCAATCGATTTCTAAAAGACTTATTGTACCAGCGTCTTGATGAAAAAGTGAATGTCAGCATATCTCCAGAATACTTACACCCTGCCATTAATGCTTTCTTTGGCAGACAATGACTACTCAATCGAGGGTCCTTTGGGCTGAGCAATCATTTAGCTTTTCTTCTCTTACGAGGTCCTTAGTGCCTTGTTCCAGCTCAATACTCTTTTTATACACCATTATAGTAGCCATAAGTGTGAATTTTATGGGAACTTGCAAACTCATAGTCATAGCTAGAGCTTTCCAGTCACTAATCTTTTCATGCTTTTAAAACCACTAGGACTGAAGCAACTCGCAACATATGCTGTGCCCATAAAAGAATGCTTTTTTACCTCCAAATCTACATCAACTGAGAAATCTTCCAAAACGATGTTTGCTAATAAGCCACTAAACCTGAGTGTCACTTTATGCACCCCCAAAGCATGAAGAGAACCCCACAGTTAGTCATATATGACGTTTAACCTGCTAAAGGAACTCCTGAATATCCTCGTTTCCCTGCAGAACCACAGTGCTGTCCAAACCAGGAAAAACACCAAGCTTTTCTGAATTGCAGAACCCTACGGGATACCCAAATCTTTCAAGAGGAGAATAAATCTACCCAGGTGGAAAAGTCAACTTAGAGACTCAATTTCTATCAGCCTAGAAACAGGTTGGTTCACATTTCCAAAGCACCTCTTTTCTAGTCATTTAAAGATTCTGTAATTGTCAAGAAGCGACCCTTCAGCAAAATACTACCACCAACTCACAGGAAGGGAAACCAAGGCAAGAAAATGGCATACAAATCCCCGCCCACCCCAACCAACTGAGGACAAAGCCAATTCTATGGAATCATGATGACTGATTTCTCATTTCAACTGGAGATTTAACTAAAGCTTACCTGTTTATGCATTTCTATGTTTAATCCATATGACATTTCATAATACTGCAAAAAGAAAAAAAAAACAAGCATTTCGTTAACTCACATTTTGCAATATTAGGAACACATATTTGCTAATCTTACATAAAAAGACGAAATTCTAATCTCTGATACCTACCATCACATAGTGCCTCTGCATTTCTGTCTTTTCACTTGCCAGTTTCTCGCATTCCAATTTAAGGCTACAAAAACAAAACAGGCAACTTAATGTAAACATTATGTCACTTGTTTTAACATCTGCCTCACATATTTGCACTTCAAGTAAAAACACAGACCAATTTAGAAAAGCCATAAACTATCTAGGTAAACATGCAAAAGCTTTGTCCTTGCATTTAACAGGGAAAGGGGGTCAGGTGACCAGTACAGGGTCTCCATTACCTACTATTCTTTCTTCTTGGTGCATACCTGGTCAGGTGCCAAGAATGAAAAATCTGTCAAAACCTCTGATCTACGCAGAAGACTGATTTCTCCTCCTGCTCATCTGTTCACTCCTACTTCCCTGCACCAGTCTGCTCCTTTGGACTCCACTAAAATCTGGCTTTGGCACAATTTCCAGCATCAGACAGAGGCTGTCCCATCTCTGCCAACTCAATCTCTAGGTTTGAAAACTGTACTTTTAAAGTTACTTCTACAATTGTTGGTCCCTTTTAAAATCTTCAGTTTTTAAATCCCTGCCAAAATATGTGAAGTAGCTACTGCAATAAAGTGGGCTGAAGTCCTCTCTGCTTGGTAAACACAGTGTGGGCAGGTATGCCTCAAGTTCCAGAGATTATTCTCTTCAAGCAGACAAAAGTTCAATAATCAGAAAAACCTCTGACAAAATAAGAAAATTCACACCCAAGCATCTGTGTGCTTGTTCTCAAGCATGACAAAAATAAAAACTGTCATTACACAGTTATTTCTTAGCTCTAATCAGGGAAGGCTTCATAGGAATAAGGGAAGTAACTAACATTTCTGGAAAATCCACTATGGACAGGATGCTTTACAACACTCTTCATTTACAACCCTTTTGAAGTAGGTCTCATTAGATGAAGAGACCAAACCGGGATGTATATAAAGGAGACTCCAGTCCCCTGTCCTGCCCAAACCAACCCAGAGCCACGCCAAAGCAGTGGAGCTTCCCCTATACCTAACCACATCCCTCTTCCCCACCAATGATGGGCACAGCTAACAGCATCGGGCCTTCCATAATGGACTTTGCCTCAGACAACACAATCCTTTAGAACGGCAAAGCGATTTCAACACTGGCTCTGCCTCCTTAAACCTGCACTCCAGGGCTGGGGCATGGACTGAATCAAGGTTTCAGCTCAGCCTGTTGCAAAATAAATAAACGAAGTGCAAATATTGACGGTTCTCATGCAACTCCTAAATACTCAAAAGAAAAAGAAAAGAAAAGAAAAAAAAAAAAAAAAAGGACTCCCTAGAACAGCAGCAAACGGGCAAAAGGGAAACAATGGTAGGAGGAGGAGACTACAGCAGAGCTGGCCCGGGAAGAACCTGGAAAGGGGGTAACATGAATGACAGGTCTTAACTGCGACTCCACACGCCACCGCCTGGACGCAAGTACTAAGTACAGCCGCCACAGCCACCAGGCTGGGCGAGGAGGGGCCCGGGCTGCCCCCGGGCTACCTCTCGCCCCACGCGGCCGGACACGCACCTGTGATATTGGGCCTGCAGGAACTGGAATTCCTCTTTAATCCGGTCCAGGGACTCCGGGATAGTGAACTTGAAGGGCTGGCCTGCAGCCTGGTGCGGCGTCTGGGGGCGACCGGCGAGGGGAACCGAGGGACGGGGATGCAGGTAGATAGATAAAACAGGAAGTCAGAGGACGGAGAAGTGGGTGGGACAAACAAAAAATAAAGTTAGAAGTGGCGGAAAACGGAGCCCTGAACTCGAGTTTGCTCTGCACTTTATGCGGGGAGAATGCGGCCCCTGGCCCGGTCAGGAGCCTCCAAAGAGACTCAGTGCCTTCTCCGTGCTCCAGGGCGGGTCGCTTGGTACGTGCTCCCGGGTCACCGGCTGGAGGGACAGGGGATCCCTGGCGGCCGGGGAAGACCAGGCCAAATTGTCGTCGTAGCCACCGCCCCCTCCCCACCAGGGCGATAATGACCCCGGGGATCAGAGAAGAAAAACAACTCCCTAACGCTCCCCGTTCCCAGAGTCGCCAGGGCCACCTCCAGGCGCGCCGGAACGGGGGCCGCATTGACATGTAAATAAGCGAGACGGGAAACAAAGGGGGGGGGCGCCCTACCCGTCTCGGCGGGGGGGGCGGTGAGGAGGAGGGGAAGGGGGTAAGCTGTAGCTACTGGAAAGAAACCCCAGCCTCCCCGGGCGCCCCCGCCCTCCTTGTCTAGACGTCAATTCGGAGGGGGCCCAGAGTAAAGGGGAAAAATTGAGTTTCAGTTCACTCCCCACCCCGGGAGGGAGGGTCCGGGACCTCCCCAGCCCTGCATCCCTAGAGGTTGGGGGGAGGGGTCCTCCACAAGGTAGAAGACACCCGTTTCCCTACAGCACAGGGAGAGCGCCAATCCCCACCCCACCCCCAACCCACTCCTCTGCCCCTCCACCCAGCACCCTGACGCGCCTCACCGGGTGCCGGCTCTGCGGGAACATCGCTCTGGCGGCGGCCGTAGCTCTGTTTCTGGCCAACTCAATTCTCCGCTCGATTTCCAACTTTAATCCCGCCGAGGAAAATTAAGCCGAGAAGCCAGGCAGAAACCGCGAGCGCTGGCAGCGCGCTGGCCACGCACGCAAGCGCGCTCGGCGGGGCGCACCGGCCACTCGGTGCCCGGCTGCTCCTGCTCCCGCCGGTGCGGGTTCCTTCGCTCAGGGCCACATCGCGGGGCACCCGGGGCTCAGCTGCACCAAAACCTGCGCGGTGACGCCGGCGCCCAAGATGAGGGCGCGGGGGCTGTGATCCAACCCGCGGGCCTCCGCTGCCCCGGCGGGGAGGTGAGCGCGCGGTGACTCCGGCCGCGCTCCCCTCGGCGATCCCCTTAGGCGGCACCCGTCCCGAGCAAACAAATCCAGGCGAGCTGCTTTCCTTCGTTCTTCTCCCGGTCCGCCTCCTCTCCGGGTTTTCCCCGAGGCGAGGTGCAGGTGGCCCGGCGCCCCCAGCTAACCCCACACAAACAAACCTGGAGACGTTCGGGACCGAGTGCTGCGGATCAGGGCAGCGCCTTCAGCCAGGCGCTCGTGGGTTGCCGGGAGGCGGTGAGGAGCGAGGTCCGGGCGGCGGAGGTTCCGCGCCTGGCGCTCCGCAGCCTCAGCCCGGGCGGAGGAGCGCGGGATGACGACGAGGCGGGGAAAGTGCGGAGGGCGCGCCGGGAGGCGGCTCGGCACGCCCCGTGCGACCGACGCTCGGTGTTCTCCGCGGTTGCACAAACCCTCCTAGCCCGGCGGGGCTACACCAAGAAAGGCAGTCCCGCAGCCGCCCGCTGCTCCTCGAGCCCGGGGCGCATCCGGGCGCCGCGCCCCGCGCGCACCCGCTCCGCACGGCCCGCCCGGCCGCTCCGGACTCCTCCTCCAAGCCCCTTCCTGGGCCCTCTTTCTTTCCTTCCCTTCGTCTGCCTCTCCGCAAAGGGCGCTCCAGCCCGCTGCAAAGTTCTCTCACGACCCGGGGGGCGACATCCACGAAATGGGGCGGGGGGGGATGGAAGCAGGAGTGCACTCCGCCGCTCGGCCTCCCTACCCGGCGGGCAAACTCCGCGGACTGGTCCGGAGTAGTCGCGGCGGGGATTAAGTCGCCGCGGGCCGGCGGAGGTCCGGTCTGGTGGCACGGGTCCCGCCCGGACGTGAGAGGGTGGGGGTGGCGCAGTCGGCTGCTTCGGGGACGCGGGGCACAGGGTACTCGCCGCTGCTGCTGCTCCTGCAGCCGCCGCTCCCGCCGCCGCCGCCCGCGCCTCTCGCGCCGGTTACATTAACACGCGGTTTCACACTCCGGAGCTAACCAGCGCCGGCCCCGCCCAGCCCCGCGCGGGCGGGGGGCGGGAGCGCAGAGCCGGCGGGGGACGTGGGTCCGGGCGGTAGCGGGAGGGAAGCGGGGAAGCGGGCGCCAGCCAATCGTGTGCGCCGTGCCCAACGTGGGTTTCTGACGCAACGCCTCCCCGAAGCCTATAGCAGCGCGGCACTGGACGGGCCGTCCTCCCCCTTCTCTCCCACCCCACTCGCTTCCATCTCCGCCGTCTCCCCGGTCTCCCCTCCCACCCCCCCACCCCTCCTCCGCCAGCCGCGTCCTCCCGGGCTCGGTGAGGAACTGTTCCTGGAGGAGCCGCGGAACGCCGAAACCAGCCAATGGGAAGAGGCGAGACGCGGAGATTGGCACGGTGGATGGGAAGGTCGGTGGGAAGGAGAGGCGGCGGGGCCGGGCTGTCAGTCAAAGTAACGTGGGGCCGGCGAGGGTGCGCGCGGGCGCGCGCGAGCGGGAGGGACGGGCGGGCGTGCGGTCGCGGAAGCTGGGGGCTAGAGTTTGCAAAAATCCTGCCACTTGTTCACTTTTCCCTTTAATGGAAATCCTCAGATCTCGGTGAAAGTAACTCAGAGACTAACCGCGCAGTTTCTTATGGGGAGGGCGGGGGGTTGACAGTTCGAGCCAAATGCGTCTTTCAGTGCTTGCCCCTTGTTTGATGCTCCTCTTTTGAAAGTGAGGTCACATTCAAAAATTTCTCTGAGGATTGTTTTTCCTTGAGCTGCCTTTTCGTGAGAAGGAGTGGACTGTGCACTTGGTGGAAAATGCGGCAGCGCATTGATTGGCGTACATTCCCTGGCCGTCTAAGACTAGGCTTTTTATGCTCACGCCCCTCTTTGCACCCAAGGTGGTAGGGATTGGCTTTTATTGGAGCATTTCAAACGACTTTGCAAAAAGGTAGGCCTGCCTTCGTTTGGCGGGAAGGATACCCTAAGGTGCTCCCAGGGTAAGGTATGCGCGTTCTAGTCGCAGATGCGAGGCTTTTGCCCGCGGCTCGGGCTCTCTGGCCTGTCCTTGTCTTCGACTTCGCTGTCTTGCGGTTAGGGGGCTGCTGAGAGTTTTAGGGGCCTCTCAGCAACATGACCACGAGTCTGTTTCCAATTACTAAAAAGAAAGGGAGACAATGGTATAAACCAGCTTTGAGACCTGGAAACCTGCCTTGCCCGCCCTTACCCCCATACTTGGGGTGGGGTGGAGGGGTATCCCAAGGATGAGCGATGTAAGAAGCTAAATGGGGAAGAGTTGGGTACATGATGTGGCTAAAATTCTAGTGAGTGGAACTTTAACTAAAAGGTATTTTGAGATTTTTAATAAATGGGGCATATTGTGTAAATCTCCAGTTTTTGTCTACTTCTCTAAATACACCACACAGCAGAAAATCTTCAGTGTTGCCCCATTTATAATTTTGTTTAAAGAATAGTTAGGCTGAGCTATTTCCACACGATTGGTGAGTGAATAATGCTGTTATAGCCAAACGGTGGTGAGTTCTTCCGTAAGAAAGACACATCTTTGACAAGCAGTCATCCTACGTTGGAATAAACATAACAGGTTTTGGGTGTTAATAACCCCCACGTTCTCATTATTTTACTTTCAAGGGACTTATGGAAAGACTTTATTTAAAGAGAAATACATTTTATTTGAAGATTTGCATTCTCAGAGACCTTTTCCTTGAAATATTAAAAGAATCATTTTAGATAATACATTTCACTGTTGGAGTTGTTTTTAAATATGCATGATATTGATTTGTCTATAATTGCATCAATCCCAAATATCAATTATAAATGAAAAATTAAAGGAGCAATTTTAGCCAGCCTGTACAAGTCCACAGTAAATTCTTAAACAAGTTCAGTATGTGGTTTTGCAGTGTTCTCATTAAGTGGGGTTGGGGAGGGGGTTATAGTATTCATTTTGCTAACATGAAGAATGAAAAGGAAGCAAGCAGTGTCCCTCTTTCCTAAGTTAAACTGAGTGATGACTGGAGCATGCTTGTTCCATCTATAGGACTTTTTGAAATAATATGATTCATGGGCAACTAAGCTTTGTCTTTTGGCAACCTGTGTTCCTTGAAATCTTCATCTAGAGACTGGGCTCGGTATGTCAGTCTGTGGTCAGTTCATCCCCTAATCAGCTGCAGGACTGTGGAGAAGAAACTTGGATGCCGCAAATATGCCTGTGCACGCTGGGCCAGCTGGGGCAACTGACATTTCTCCCTGGCTTACTCAAGCTTTACTTTGATTTACTGGCACACACTGGTAATTGGGTTTAAACAGAGAAATTAGAACGGTATATTTTGAGACAGGAGCCTTCTGAATTCCCTATAATGTACTATCTAGAGAAAAGAAAGAGTAATTTTAAAATTGGAAGACCTTTAACTGTGTGCATAAAGATGGTTGGTTTTCGAGGGCATCCCATCCTCCTTGACAGAGGGAGAAGGCTGGGCCCCTTTTCAAGGTCATATTTTCTCGGTGATTATCATGCTGTAATAATTATACTACAAAACTCTCATCAAACTGCATTACAAATGATGGTATTTAAACAATCAAGTAGCTTTAATCTTATGTTTTAAATAAATAATATATGTGCAGATTGTCTACAGCCTGTTTAAAAGAAAATAATCCTACTCATGAAATCTTTTAGTCCTCTATTTAAAGTCTGTTAACCATAATCTTTTTTACCTTTAACATATTCATATGTTGATGATGTTTTTACATGAAATGATATTAAGTACTCCGTTTCCATAGAAAATTATCTCTGAAAAAAAAAAATCCCCTTTTTATCCTCTGCAAAGAAACAAGAAGATTGCCAGATTGTTTATTTTATCGTTGCTGCATGTATGGGTATATTTCCATTCATTTGTTGCTGACTATCAAATTTTCAACTCAACCAGTGGCTTAAGTCACTACAAAAACTAGATGTTCTGTATTGTATACATTCTAGACATAATAGAAAAATGTTTGGATGCTGGTCATAGAAATTGTGCATCTTTTAAATCTATTACTTTTCTATTTGAAATGAGTATGACAGTTTCTGAAGGTCACTTGTTATTTTCTCTTTCTTTTAGCTGTGAGTTACTGCTTATGCATTTTCTCATTTGACTTTTTTTTTTTAAATGAGAGTTTTCTTAAACCTGAGAATGTAGGGTCCAGAAGAATTTTCCCAGCATTGCTTTATAACTTTTCCCCTCAGTCCTTTACCAAAGAAAAGAGCAGGATGGGCGTGGAATATGGAGAAGAGAAAGCAAAGAAAGAAAAAAAAAATCAGTAGCAGATCCATGCAGCAGTAAAACCTCAAATAAAATCACATCCAAAGAATCTCTTGCGGTTTCACACAATATGGTAAAATTAGAGATTGCAGGAAACCAACTAAATTAAACTGAAAGCATTTGAAGAGAAACGAGTAGAGTTTATGAAAATGACACGTTGACTGACCAGTATACTTTTTTATCAACAATTTCTTTGTTAAGATGAAGATCAAAGGAACCTGCATATGTTTTCATTTTGTTCTAACTAGAAAATTACATCCAGATGTTTAATAGGCATTTGGTTGGTTTTTCAGCATTGATTAGATATGTTGGTTCTGTTTGCTTACAAGTGTAGCCGGATCATTAGCTAATGCAAAGAAATGTTTGCTGTGAGTTGCTAATTAGGGCTTTTGGAAACCCTCCATGCTCAGGAACAATTTGTACAGTGGCCAGATGAACTTGAGGGACTTGAGGAAGTTGTTTTCCCTTCTCTGTCAGGGTGGGGAGAAGCAGACAGCCCCATTCCCTAATCTCCCTTTGCCTATGGGGATTGGGATGCTATCCCTGAGGATTAGAGTGCAAATAAATTAAGAAGAGACCACACAGGCACTCCCAAACACAGAGATAAATGTGTCTTTTCTGGAACCACCACCATGTTGTCTTGGGTGTGTGTGTGGTAGGGGGCGGGAAGCGAACATCTAAAATGCTGAATAGTAACATGAGGAAGATGCTCAGTGCTAATGTTATCAAATACACAGCCTTTTTAAGTATACTTTAGAGACAGATGGGAAAGCCCTTTATGATAAACGAGTGTACTTGAATTCATTACTGTAGTACTTATAATTAAAAATGTCTCCTTTGCAATTGCGTTTACTTCTATGGGGTACAAGAGAAATGGAAGGCTGGGCTAGGGAAAGGGACAGAGAGAGTGGAATTTTGGAGCCAAGGATGAGCCTGGGAGGAAATGCAGTGTTTACTTTCACAGCCACTCATTTGTTTACCTTGTTAAGGCCCCAAAACTTGTAGGAGATTAGCCATTCACATGGTATTCAAATAAACTGTTTGAGAAGTGAGGCACCAGGCGGATACGCTTCTTAATTGGACAATCACATTTTTTAAAAACACTTGGCCTGCAGAAGAACACTACCTTGGTGGAGGCTGAACTTTTGTTTATTTAAGTCCATATTTCTAGCAAGGTACTGGTCCAAAATAGTGTGTGTCCGTAAGCCGTTACAGAAGTGCACCCACAAATGCTGCTGGAGCCTGTTCTACTGCATATATATTGATGCCCCCTTCTAGGCCTGTTTACATCTTATGCACATGGATGGCATACTCCCATGTGTTCACGTAGATTCATGATTAGTTTTCCTTGAAATCGTTCAAGCAGAGGACCTTTCTGTCAGAGCTCTCCCAAGTCCTTGCGGACTTGATAAGCAGAGAGTATTCTGCGGCAAGATCAGGTATTTCCTGGAGCTCAGAGCATAATAGGCCAATGTGTCTCAGTGAAGTTAGCAAGCCCCTGCCTTTTTTTAACCAACTCTAAAGGTTTTTTTTTGTTTGTTTGTTTGTTTTGTTTTTTTTTTTACAAAGAGTGAGAGAATACAGGTAGGGGGAGTGGCACTCAGAGGGAGAGGGACTCCATCCCATGACCCTGAGATCAGGAGCCCAACTGAAGGCAGACGCCCTACTGACTAAGCCACTCAGACACCCCTAACCCATTCTAAAGTCTGATAAAAGTTGAGATAATACACTTTTTTTTTAAATTCTTTCAGTTTAGCCTTTAGCTCAACAGAAGCCACAGAGTCATTTGGTAGGCAAAAGGAAGTTAAAGGAAGCATCTTTGCTGATCCTTTCTACATGTTCACGTAAAACAAGAGCTGACCTTGACCCCTGAATGCTGTCTGTGATGACCCACCATGCTGCAGACTCTGGACTTGCTAGATCAACATTAAACCAGGACACCTCTCCTTTGATCTTAAAAGCTTTTGCTTTGGCAGTATTGTTTAAGTACCTTTTCTTCTTGAAACTAGCAATTGCTTTGAAGAGTTGAAGCTGGAGTTCAGCTAATCTGTGATCTCTTGGTGTTCCTCATGGTGAAGGCAGGTGAACTCTGGGAATAGATAAGGAGCTAGAATGCTAGACAGTATTCCGGATGTCTTTGCAGTCTCTAGAATGGAAATTCTAGGTCTAGATGAACAAGTCAAATGATACAAATACAGAATGTTGGGAAATTTCACAAAACAACTGGCCTGGGCTCTTTAGAAAGTCAATATTAGGGGTACATGCCTGGCTTGGTCATTAGAGCGTGAAACTCTAAATCTCAGGGTCCTGAGTTCAAGCCCCAAGTTGAGTGTGGAGCCTGCTTTAAAATAAACAAACAAACAAGCAAACACAAATAAATAAAAATGAAAAGCCAGAGTTATGGATGTGGGGAAGGAAATGGGGAGGACCGTTCCCTAAAAACAAAGGCAAATGATGGAAATGTAATATGTGAATCCTTATTGGCTCCTTGTTAAAAAAACAAAAACAATAAAACCCCAGCAACTATGAAAGACTTTCTTGGGCAATTTGAATGTGGACTAGATATTAGGTAATATGGAATCATGGTTAATTTTCTTGATGTGAGAAGATTGTGGTTGTGTAGGAGGATGTTCTGAGAAGATTCTTGGTAAAGCCTGCAACTTCGAATATGTCTGCACCCTCAAATAAAAAGTATGTGTGCAGAAAGAGAAAGCAAATTTGCTAAAGGGTGTACGGTCACAGAATTTAGGGATAGAATCTGTCACTCCTTTAGTATTTCAACTTTTCTGTATATTTGAAATTTTTCATGATAAAAAGTGAGAAAACCATTTCAGTGTTAATGTTACAATTTTTTTCTTCATGTGCCAAAATGGAAATTTCCTTTGTAGTTAAAAGATTGATTCATGATGTTTCCAGTTTTAAAAAGTATGAGAAAATGGTATTGTGTTTATTTGTTTTTTTTCCTCTGGTCATGGAAAAGCTGTTGTACTAATAACCAAAGGATTATCCACTGCACTCTAGATCTTTTAGTTCTTTTATTATTTATGTTATTTTTGTTTGTTTTCTCTATAGTCTCAAATGACCCTTAGCATCAATTAGTATGAAATGGAAATCTTTAAATAAATTAATGCATTGTATTAGCAATCTTCTCATGCATCCTTTTGTGGGCCATCAAGCTCAGAATTACCAGAAAATCTACTATAAAACAAAAAAGAAAACTTTATTAAAAATAAGGTAGCAGAAAATAAATTTTAATTTCTTCATTCCCATTATAAATAGTGGTTCTACTGCCCTTTTCATTGCTTGAGCCTCACAGTGAAATTTATAAATTATTGGTTTGATTTTGGAATTTCTTTAATGTTTTGAAAGACAATGCTAAAACAGATGATTGCTCTGTGTACTAAGCTTTGAATATTAATCTTAAAAGAAATGAAAATAGCACTAAATCTCGGACACGGATGTTATGCTTATCTAGAATCACAGAGGCATGTATTTATGATATGCTAATAAATAGTTTCCCCAAAAAGTCGTGAAAAGGGACAAGCGTAATCCAAGAGTTGACAGTTGGAAGGTCCCATCTATCTTTTCTTTTTCTTTCATCGTAGCTGTTGCGTGTGTTTTTGTTTTTCCTATCACCGTTATGTTTATTGAAAGGAAAAATTTCTGTGACAGTGGTAAGCAGATTCTGGTTGGTGTGTGAACAGACTAAATCCACAACTTTGTGCAAAAAAACTTGAGTACCTCACGGGGAGCCGAATAGGAAGATGGAGGGAAACCGGGACTTTTCACACACTGACCAATCTGTCCACCCAATATTTCTAGCCACCATCCACCTAAGCAACAGTTGAGTAAAATGAAAATGATAAAAATTACAGCTTCATCCTAGCAGAAAAATCCCCTAGGGGACAGAGTTACCATTCTGGTTTCCCCGATTCACAGCCTCCACACTTCAGAAGAACTGACAAGCTACAATTGGCACTTGGAAAAGTGTTACAAAACACTGACAAGTATTAGAGGAATGTTGATTAATGTAAACAGCCTGCCTCAAGGAATCATACCTTTTGTAGGAAAAATGATTTTCCACTTTGCATTTCTACAGAGACACATATCTCCAGGTAACTCCAGGGAGGGTTTCAAGAAGTTATTTGCCTTTGTTGGAGAGAGGGGGTGTTGTCATATTTACATCTTTAATATCTGAAAACTCGGAAAAGTCAATTGATACATTAAAGAGTCAACTGGTCTTAAAAAGGAAAGAAATTCAGACACATTCTACAACGTGGAACAGCCTGTAGGACATTATGATCAGTGGAATAAGCCAGACCCAAAGACAACTACTGTATGATTCCATGAAGAGTAGGATGAGGAGGCACGCAGAGTAAGCAAATTCGTGGAAGTTGCCAGGGACTGGGAAGGAGAAGGAATGGGAGTTATTGCCTAATAGGTACAGAGTCTCAGTTTTGCAGGATGTCCTCTGGATGGATGGTGGTGATGGCACCACAACCATGTGAATGTACTTAATGCCACTGAACTGTGCTTAAAAAGGGTGAAGGGGCACCTGAGTGGCTCAGTCAGTTAAGCATCCAGCTCCTGATCTCGGCTCAGGTCTTGATCTCGGCTCAGGTCTTGATCTCAGAGTTGTGAGTTCGAGTCCCAGGTTGGGCTCCATGCTGGGTGTGGGGCCTATTTAAATTTTTTTTTAATTTAATTTAAAAAATTACTAAGGTGATACATTTTATGTTGTATGTATGTTACCAATCTTCTTGAGTCAATAGGATTCCTTTCTTTGGTGGTGTGCCTGTTTCACAGTGGATTCTCATCCTATTCATTTCCTAAATTTGTGCTTACCTTTATTTATTGAGCACTTACTATAAGCGTCAGACATTCTTCTAAGTGCTTTGTTTGTTTCACTTCATTTGACCCTCACATCATTGCTGTTGGCAAGTACCACTATCATCCATGTTTTATTGACAAGAAACCTGAAGCCCAGTACTTTCCCAGAGTTGCAGTTGGGAGGGCTGGGTTTGAACCCTGGCACCCAGGAGAGCTCACTCAGAGCCATGTCCCACAGCTGAGTGCTTAGGTACCATTTCTCACTCTCCTCTCACTAGATCACATCCCTCATTGACCTACTGATAGAAAAAATGTTTGTATGTATTTTGCCCACAAGCTTGGTAGAATTTCTCTTGGCACTTTGGAAGTAAAGTTGATACTTTAAGAATTTATATTCCTGCAAACAGAGCTAAGAGCTGCCTCGGGGCTCTGGAATTGTGCCCGCCAGCAGAGAAATGCAGCCACTATCAGTCGAGTGCTTTCTGACAGCACCCAATCCATACCCCAAATTGCAACAGCAGCAAAGAAAGACAGGCTCAGTAGCAGAGGAATGAGGGAGACCGTGAGTCTTAACGCGATTAGGACAGGAGGGCAACATGTTCTTATTTACAGCTTCACAAATGATAACATTTTTAAAAATAAAAATACAAAATTAGAGGAGCCCTAGCTAATTCTGTGATTAATAGTGGTTTGAGACGTCCTGATGACAGCAGACCTGTAGTCAGGGCCCTGGTAACACGTCTGGAAACATTTGGCCCATTGAATGTGAATGGATTTATTTCTAGCCTCCAGAGCCCTCTTAAAATCAATGGCTTTCAAGGATCTTTGACCACGAACCATAGTAAGAAATACAATTTTTAAACTCTCAGTCTAGTTCTTTGTCTTTCCCACATGCACACGCATGTACACACAAGTCATAAGCACACGTTGCAACACCTGGTTTAAAAACACTGCTTTGAATTACGCAGTCGTACCTAGTGAGGGTTCTCCAGAGAAACCAAACCAGTAGGGGACTGAAGTTAGGAACTGGCCCATACAGTAACGGAGGCTGAGAAGTCCCATCATTTGCTATTGGCAAGTTAGAGAACCAAGACAGCTGGTGATAGTATCCAGTTCAGACCACTGGTATCAGTTTTGGAGTCTGGAGGTAAGAGGACCAGGAGCTTCACATCTCAGCTCAAGAAAAGAGGAGAGTTTGCCGTCCCTCCTCCTTTTTATTTTATTTGGGGGCCCCTAATGGAGGAGATGATGCCCACTTGCAGTGGTGAGGACAATCTTCTTTACTCAGGCTACTGAATTAAATGCTCATCTCCAGACACACACTCACAGACACACCAGAAATAATGTTTTACCAGCTATCTGAGCATCCCTTAGCCCAGTTAAATTGACACAAAGTGAAACATCACAGCTATAGAATTTTTATATTCGATCAACACCTCTGACTTATGGAAAGTCATTAACCCCAAAACTATAATCAAGAACATTAAGACAGATTATTTCTTTCCTTTACACTTCTTAACAATGGTAAATCGTATTCCCTGCCTTAAAGTCAGTCATAGTTCCAAATCAATAGGATTCAAGGCTCTTTGGGGGAATTTCCTGCATATCCTTTTGTCACTCCCTGCTCTGCTAGCCCTTTTCTGCCTCCTCCCCTCCCTTCTCTGCATCCCCATCCTAGCGCCCACATCCCAGGGTACCCCTCACCTACCTCCTGGCTCACCCATATGCCCAAACCAGGAAACAAACAAACAAAAATAACAAACATATAACAAAAAGAGTACCAGGTTCAGAGATGGAAGGTCCTGAAATGGAATTCCTATCTGCTTCTTACTATATGAGCTTGGCCAGACCATTTCCCCTCTCTGGGCCAGTTTCCTCACTTATAAAATCAGGATGATAGCACCAGGTTTCTCATGGTTGTTGCTAGACTGAATGAGATGAGCCAAGACAACAGTATAGTCCTTAACACAGCAGTTGGCCCTAACAGCCTTGTTCCCTTTCCCTTTTTCTCCGGGGGCTTGATGAAGCCCCTACCCAAGCAGCTGGGGAAGTACCACCCCTGCTACAATGTGACCTGGAAAATCACAGAGCAGCGTGGATTCCAAAGGTTTTTTCTGTGGAACTCTAGTCTGGGTCTGGTCATGGCCCAGTCTGCTGGAACTCAAGAAGTGCATCATCATGGTGTTTCTTGGGGACAGCTTAAGTGGATCTCAGGGAAAGGCAGGAGCCACTGACCTTGAATGCCCTCCCCCCAACCCCCCGCTACTGCATTCCTAGGCTGTTTCATCCTCAAGAAGAAATAACAGTAATACACCTATCTTTTTGGAAGTTAAAAATGGAATTTGGGGTGGGAGGGCTATGAAAAATAATGAACAACAGTTCATCACAACATACGACAATTGCTTTTGGTGGCTAAATGCCCCGGGTTGCCCCTTTAGATAATATAATAAGAAAAAAATGTGGCTAACCAGTGAGAGCTTAATGGAATTAGGTCTCACATATGCTCCTCTTGAATGTCACTTCATCTCACCCCACAAATACAAAGTTGTGTGTTGGAAAGACCTTGAGAAACACATATAGAAATTAGGAAGTCATTTAGATGTTAGTGGAACTTTTTTTAGAAGTATGATCTGGTCCAGGATTATTTTTGAACTGGGAGCTAACACTTTCCTAGAAGAGAGTTTCCTTTCACATCATCTATTTTATTTTATTTTTTTTAAAGATTTTATTTATTTGACAGAGAGATACAGAGCGCAAGTTAGCAGAGCGGCAGGCAGAGGGAGAGAGAGAAGCAGGCTCTCTGTTGAGCAGGGAGCCTGATGTGGGTCTCCATCACAAGACCCTAGAATCATGACCTGAGCCGAAGGCAGCCGCTTAACCAACTGAGCCACCCAGGCGCCCCTCACATCATCTATTTTATTAGCAATGGCAAAGGTCTCTCAAATCTGTGAATAAGGTTTAGTGAGAACTGATGAGCCCTAAGTAAGAATCCTAATGGCTGTGGGTTGCTATTATATGGTAGAAGTCAAACTCAATTATCTTTAAATTCAACAATTCTGTGTCTACCAAGAGACTCTTTTAGGACCTCTTCTATGTGTCTTTCTTCATTTGAAATCTTTCATTTGAAATCAGGCCTACTTTAGAAAGACGGAAAAAATTGAAATGTAAAACCTGTGTTTTTGAGAAGAGTGAAAGAAAGGAAGGAGTTTTTCTCTCTAGGTGTGGCTATTTCCAGTCTGGAAAAATTAGACCATCAGGTAACCAATCTCGGCTACTCAAATTAGGCTCAAAGAAAGAAAAAGAAAAAGTACCTTATGATTTATAAAACCTAAGACATTTAGCATTGTGGTATACGAAGACCAATCCTACCAGCTTTCCCTCCCCCATGGCAGCCATTTCAGGAAAAGTTCTGTTTGGGAAGATAGAACAAAGCCTATCTTTATGCTGTTAACAGTACTGGGCTCCCAGGATTGGAGGAGGGGAGATGGAGAAGGAATAATGAACAAGCAGGAGGTGGTACTTAGTTCTTAAATTTCACTCAATAAGAAATTCCTTCTCAGTAAGAATCCTTCAGAGTAAAATGGGAAGGCATATTAAGGATTTGCAGTCTGTCAACGGTTATCCAATGTCTTCAAACAGGTCCTTTGAAATACACCCCTCTTTTTCAGTAAGCATGTTCACATAATAATATGTTTGTTCACAGGCATTAGGATGACAATGGACTGGAAGGTCCATAACTGTACTGGGCTAGAATTAGGAGATTCTTTTCTAAGTATGAAGTATTCTTATTTCCATCATCCCTTTGGGTTGAGTAGAGCAGCCAAGATGGTGATGGGGAGAGGTGTGGTGGTTGGGGGGGAGTGTTATTGTGAGTGGAAAGTTAAGGCTGAGAATGTTTGTTTCCAGTGCAGTAAGCGCCTTCCTTCTGTGAATCCTATCATTCACGTATCTTGAGAAATGTCCTGATAGGACAGGATACTGTATAGTTCCCTAATCTCAACAGATAAGTAAGAATCTCAGTTAAGAATCTCAAGCTAAATTTAGTTTCACCGAGTTTAGCTCAGTGGTCTATGTAGAAAGCAAAAGCAACAGTTCTTCCATATGTAAAAAGGAATCAGTAGGGAAATACTCTTGTTAGGATCCAGAAAAGTGCAAATCATTTACAGTTTGGTAGTGATGGCCCCTAGCAAGCCTTTAAAGCCAGTGTAACTTTGGTGGAGCAGGGTTTTTTCCCCAGCAACAACTCCTCTTTGGGACTAAAGCCCTATTCATAAAGCTCCAGCTATAGACCTCATACTGTGGCCTTTTGGTCCTCAGTAGGCAGACATTTTCTAGTCCCTTAGTTATTAAGACTTAGCTGCCCCACTTCTCATTTTGGGGATGGTTAATGGAAGTTAAAAATTTTTGAAGCATAATCCATTTCAGGCAACAAGTTATTAACCAATGTGTTTATTTAGATATACACTAAAAATATAGTTCTCTTCTAGACCTTGAAGACATAAGGAACTATGTAAAAGTCAATTCTTCTGTCGGGAGTTTAAGTATAACTGGGAAATAAAAACTAGTACTTTAAACAATGAGTAATAAGAATAAACCAATAAGATAGTCCATGCTGATGTTCAGCTGGGTGTTAACATTCATTGAGCCTTGTACAAAATAGAGGAGTCATGTGTCTGGAGATGGTCTGAAGGCCTTCAGTACCTCATGTTGGGGACCCAGATTCTCTCGGCTAGCACTGAACTTGGACGCTACTATCCTCTTGGCGGGGAAACCGAATACTGACATCACTCTCTCATACAAATTAAGACTAAAATTTACCACCGGAAAGTAACTCTTATATGTATACAATCTAGAATAGAAATAATTGAGTACATCTTCATGAAAAATAATCTGGCTATTAAGCTATGCCTGGGTGACTGTTTCTGAGCATTTCCAATAATTGTTTTCTACTCATTAATTCTTTCCAAACGCTCACTTAGCACTAAAGGTGTAAAAACTAATGGGATGAAAATTTAAGTTAAAAAATTATATCCATTAACTTAACTTGGTCTGCAGTTGGTAGAGAGAGGGCCAGGGAAGACGGTCATTACTCTGTTGTAGCAATGAATTACTTGGGCCCAGCTCCTAAAACAGTAGCATTCCCTGAAGCACAGTTTGGGCACCTTTCAAACTATAGCAGGGATCAGACGGAATTTCAGTACCTGCCTGTTGAAGAAAGATGCCTTTTGACACCTTGTAGTCACCATTATCATCATTAACACCTTCTAACCATTGTTTCTGAGTTCACTGTTCTGAGTACTTTACATACGAATTCACTATTCCTCACAGTGACTCTGAAGTCAGTACCGTTATCACCTTTGTTGGTTAATCTCAGGAGTCATCTTGACTGGACTAAGGGGGAATGCCCAGAGAGCTGGTAAAACATAAGTTCTGGGCCTAACTGTGGCAGGATTTCAGGAAGGGATTAGCATTTGAAACAGACTAAGTGAAGAAGTTTGCTCTCACTGGTGTGAATGGATATCATCCAGTCAGCACAGGCCTTGAATAGAACAACAAAGGTAGAAGGGCAAATTTGCTCTTCCATTAATCTGAGACATGCATCTTCTCCTGCCCTCTGACAGCACTGCTGGTCCTCAGACTCTGGCTGGGATTTACACTGTCACCATTCCCACCACTCCTACCACGGTTTCAATCCTTGTTCACTCTTTGGCCTTCAGCTGAGAGTTACACCATCAACTCTCTTGGTTCTTGGGCTTTTAGAATCTGACTGAATGACACCACTGGCTTTGGCTTGTAGGCGGCCTTCTCAGCCTCCATAATCACAGGAGCCATTTCCTGTAATAACGCTCTCCCTCCCACCGCATATGTCCCATTGGTTCTGTTTCTGTAGAGAACCCTGACGAATACATCTCCGTTTCACAAATGGGAAACCAAGCCCCAAATCTCACAGCTAGTGAGAGGCAGGGCCACGTTACAGTCAGCGTTCTTAGCCCGAATGCCTGCTGCCTCTTGGGTGAATTACTGACCACCCCTTCAGCTAAGGCCTAACCTCTGGGTTTAACTGAAGGAACTGGACTCAGAGTAGTCCAGTTTGGAGATGTTAGGACTTCCTGTCAGCCAGAAGCAAAGGAAAAAAGGAAGAGATCTCTCCTAAGCTCACCAACAGCAGCAATGTGGTAGTGGCACGTTTTGGGCCAGGTACAAGATTTGTTAGGATGATCAATGTCTGCACGGATTTGTCCCTGGCGTCTTTTTTTTCTTTCCTTTTCTTTTCTTTTTCACTAAGCTTTTTTTTTTTTTTTTTTTTTTTTTTTAATTTGACAGATCACAAGTAGGCAGAGAGGAGGCAGCAGGCTCCCCACTGAGCAGAGAGCCCGATGCGGGGCTCAATCCCAGGACCCTGAGATCATGACCCGAGCCAAAGGCAGAGGCTTTAACCCACTGAGCCACCCAGGTGCCCCTAAGCTTTTTATTTTAATTCCAGTGTTTTTTCTTCACTTCTCACCCTTAAGGAAATCGAGACAGCTTGTAGCAAGTCTTGTTCTTTCCAGGGGCCTCACAGTGTCTTTTTGGATTTACTTTGGGTAAGTAAATGTGGGCTTTACCTGAGGCAAAGAAGAATAAACATGTTTGGAGAGCATGCCTGGTTGTACTTGTAGGAGAGGGAATTCCATCCCCCTCTTATCACAAATGATAACTCTAAGGGAGTCTGGGAGAAGTCACATTTCTGCCCCCTTTCTACCCTCTTCATGGCTACCTTTCTCTCCATCATCCATTCTCTCCAGTATGCTCATCTGGGCCACACATTTTTGGTCGATGTTTTTACTGTTCATTAAAGTTCAGAAATCATGCCCATCTTTCTCTTTTTCTCACTGCCATCATGAAAGGCCAGCTTAGTCTTCCCGGTGCATACTGAAGGTGCATAGACTAAGGAGGTAAAGGCAAGTGGGAAGCCTTGTTTACAGGTCCTGGCCTTGGCCCCATCTTCCTCTACAAATGTACCAGACATGCACTAATTTGGAGAAGGGGCATAAGGCAGAGCTGGTTAGTGCACTTGCCCACCTAGTTCTTTCTTCCCCTTTTGGCTCTTGTTCAGGGTGTATCTATTATCTCCATCAGCAAAGATCCCTGGGGAACTAGACAAGGCAGGGATAGGAACTGTATGTCAGTACTCTCCCCTGAACTACTCATATCAGGAGGACAATGTTAGGTAATGCTACCACTTCAATATTAGCGACTGACACAAGCTGAGGGAGGAGAGGCAAAGATATATGGTCCCAACAGGGCCCACGAATGGACTGGTTGTACCTTTGTCAATATTGAATCAAGAGCCATAAAATATTTCATCTTCTGTAAGCTAATAATCTCACTGCTGGAACTGTGTCCCGAGGAAACAGTTCAAAGTAAGACAAGATAATGGTAGGTATACAGTGCCCAGACCTCAGTTTCTAAGTACCATTATCTAATAAAAGATATTAGAAATCCTTGGAGAAATGGCTGATTCAGATCTGGGGCAGGGAAACCTTTTGTTGTTAGCAGATGGGCAGTTTTGAGTGGCGAGGTAGTGAATTGTACTTTAGATTGAGTTTGAGGACTTGGGAGATAGCTACAGGTGTTCGGTGGGTACTACACAGATAATGGATATGGATGTAGTTCTGCGTAGACATGGAGATATAGATATAGACGGATTGCAGATTGGTAAGAAGGCCCACCCAGCAGTTCCTCCATCCCTTTGGAGAAAAATTCTGTTGGGTGCTTGGTAAAAATTGCATTTTTCTGGATCCCACCTCAGGGAGTAGAACAACTGCATTCTTTTTAAAAGATTTTTTTATTTATTCATTTGACACAGAGAGAGCACAAACAGGGGAAGTGTCAGGCTGAGGGAGAGGGAGAAGCAGGCTCCCTGCTTGGGATGTGGGGCTCAATCCCAGGACCCTGGGATCATGACTCAAGCCGAAGGCAGACTCTCAACCAACTGAGTCACTCAGGTCTCCCAAACAACTGCATTTTTATGATATTCCCCAAATCATTTTTTGAAGCATATGTCAGTCTACAAAATATTTAAAGGATTGTGCGTATGCAAGGAGCTATTGTGGGAAATTGAGAAGAGTTAGAGAAGCACGAGAAGACATAACCCTGGGTCATATAGTGCCACGTGGCCATGAAACAGAGTTTCACTGTGAAGCTCTGGCCAATGTTGTTGAGAGGGATACTGAAAGCATAAATGTAAAAAGGAAAACAACAGAAGAACAGGAGAAAATACACATAAAATTTTACCCAGTCACAAGGTAGAGACTTTGTAAGCATACAAGCAAAGGAAGGAAACAATATGGCCAGGTTTGACTTCATGACTGTTAAATATTTGAGTATGTCAAAAAAAAAAAAAAATCACACACATAAAAAAATTAGAATAGGCAATTCCCAAAGAAAATAAAATTGTCTATATATGAAATAATGTGTGTGAAATCATATTAAAAATGCTTTTTTTTTTTAAGGAGTGTCTACACTCAACATGGAGCTCAAACAACCCCAAGATTAAGAATTATGTGCTCTACCAACTGAGCCAACCAGGTGCACCTAAATATGTGATTTTTATTTTTATTATTTCTTAAATGCCTTTTGAAAAAAATCCACATATAACTGAGATCATGCAGTACTTGTTTTTCTCTGACTTATTTCACTTGGCATAGTGCCTGCAATGCCACTTTTTTTTCAAGATTTTGTTGAGAGAGAGAGAGCACACACAGGAGTTGGGGAAGGGGCAGAGGGAGAGGGAGAAGCAGACTCCTTGCTGAGCAGGAAGCCCAACTCTGGGCTCGATCTGCACTGTGAGATATCGACCTGAGCCAAAGGCAGACTCTTAACTGACCAAACCACCCAGGTGCCCTCTGAAATGGCACTTTTAACTCCTCAAATTGGCAACTACTTTTTACCAAAACATATGGTAATGCTCTGGCATGGAGAATAGGGAATAAGCAAAGTCACCTGTTGTTAGTAGAATGCGTTTGGTGCAATTTTTCTGAAATGCATTTGGAAGAATATATCAAAATAAAATACTCCTACCCTTCGAAATCAATTCTGCTTCTAGGAACGTCTCTTTTACATTTATGTAAAAAGATGTGCCTTCCAGTATTATTGGTAATATCAACAAACTGGAAACAACTAGAGTATACAATAGCAGTGATTTGGTTCAATAAATTATGGAAGTCACATAATGCTATATTTTTTCTTTCTTTTTTTTTTTTTTAAGATTTTATTTATTTTAGAGAGAGAGCATGCAAGAAAGCAAAGGGGGAAGGGCAGAGGGAAAGTGAAAGAGAATCTCAAGCAGACTCCTGGCTAAACACAGAGCCCAACATGCGGCTTGATCTCACCCTGAGATCATGACCTGAGCCAAAACCAAGAGTTGGATGCTTAACCAACTGAGCCACCGAGGTACCCCATTGCTGTATTTTCTAAAGCTTTTACAAAACATGCTTTAGTAAAAGGATCCCAAACCTGGGAGCCAAGCAGTAACGGAAGTGAGTGAAGTAGTCTGGATATAAAGTAGAGACATGGAGAAGAGAAGGTTTTACTTTCCTCTTAACCCTACTATTATTATTATTATCATTATTATTTTTTTTTAAGAGCGCAAGTGAAATTAGGCATAGTAGCTGCAGCCTCAGAGGGAGAACAATGGAGTAGTGGAGGCTTAAGTTGAGAGCACAGGCCCCATCTCACAGGATTTGCCATTCCTCAGCTCCACTTGGTTGACCATTGTATGAGCCAAGCAGACCTCTTCATTGGCTATCAATTTATAACTTTTGCTTTAAAATTTTTATTGGCAAGAAAGTATATATAATTATTAAGTGAAAAAAGTACATAATGCAATAGTATTTGATATTAGTATATCATAGGATGGTATTGAATTGGGTAGTACTTGTGTGCATTTGTATGTGTGTGCATATCTTAACATATGCCCAGAAAAAAGCCTGGAAGGAAATAAACCAAAATATGGCTTTATGTAGGTCTTTTGATCAAGGCTGTTTTAATTCTTTTGTTTGCATTTTTAATATTTTCCATGACAAATGCATTTTTAATATTTTCCATGACAAATGCATGCATGCTACTTCTAAAAACACCCAAAAAGGGGTTCCTGGTTGGCTCGATCAGAAGAGGATCTAACTCTTTTTTTTTTTTTTTAAGATTTTATTTATTTATTTGACAGACAGATCACAAGTAGGCAGAGAGGCAAGCAGAGAGAGAGGAGGAAGCAGGCTCCCCGCTGAGCAGAGAGCCCGATGCGGGGCTCGATCCCAGGACCCTGGGATCATGACCTGAGCTGAAGGCAGAGGCTTTAACCCACTGAGCCACCCAGGCACCCCAGGATCTAACTCTTGATCTCAGGGTCATGAGTTCAAGCCCCCACATTGGGCATGAGGCCTACATAAAAATAAATAAATAAAAATTATAAAAGCAACCAAATAAAATACCAAAAACTTATTGTGAAAATACCGTGGCTGGAGTGTTTCATTTCGTTTTGTTTTTTTCCCATAGGCTTGAGTTTTGACACCCAAGAGGAATATTTCTGAAAAGCTGGGCTGCAGACCTAACTCTAGCAGTCGTATTGTCAGCTCTTGACCTGGAGCTAGGTCTGATAGCCTGGTTATTTATTATTATTATTGTTGTTGTTTTGTTGTTGTTGTTGAGCTAGGTCTGATAGCCTGGTTATTTTACTATTGTTGTTGTTGCTGGTTATTTATTATTATTGTTGTTGTTGATGATGTTGTTACTACTACTGTTTATTCTGTTGTTTTTTAAATGCTCATTGGCTTCTGGCAACCTCATCACCTTTGCCAAGAAGTTTAAGGTAGTATGAACTAGTGAGAATTTACCTGTTCCAAGTTTTGGGAAAAATTCTATTTCTTCACAGTTATAGATGTACACTTAATAAAGACAGCTATAGAAATAGACTATCTATTCAAGACCTCGCAGCGCTATTAGCTTAAATAGCACAAATCCGTGCACTATACTTCCATTGTTCAAATGTCCTTATAAAATCGGTTATGAAAAGTTACTGTTCACACAGGTACATGGGCAGTCTTAAACAGTGATAAGTTGGCTCTTTTCCCCTGAGCTTGAGAACAGCGGCCGATTCACACTTTGCAAGTCAGGCCAACAAATCTAGCGAATGCAAATAGAGAATTGGAAACCTGTGAACGCTTTTATTCCCTTCACAGACGTATATAGCAAAATGGATTGCTTTGCAATTGTGAAGGGGAGGAAAAAAAAAAAAGAACAGGGAAGCAAAGAAGAAAAGAATGTGTTGGCTTTGTCTGTCAGTGGTTTGAGTAGAGGGTGTGTTTTTTTTTTTTTGTTTTTTTTTTTTGGATGAAAAGTAGGATGGATCTTAATGGGCGCTCAGTCAGCTCAGACAGTCTCTGAAAGCTCCTCTTGTCAGCTCCCTGGATAGAAAGACCCATTGTTTTCCAAATCTGAAGTTATCACTCTTCCCTTTATCCTTTCTTTTGGACCTTTTAGTGTGTTTGCTTTATCAGAATATTTTAATCCCTAATGTGGTGACTTGGTGTAATTTATCTCATTAAGCCTCTCCTATTTTCTTCTGTTTACATGACTAATATTATTGTGTTTTATAGAGCTTATACCAACAAGCCACTCCTTTGTCCCATTGTTTCAGCTCCAGGGCCAAAAATCAACAAATGGAGTTTTATCTTCCCAATCTTGGGCCTCACCTACTTGTCATTCAGTTTGTATAGATTGCATGAAGAGCATGTTCCTTTGAAAACAATGCAAGGATTCATTTTTATGACCTAAAAACAAACAATTACCATTCTCGAAAGGTCCTGGTCATCTCTCTTTATGAGTATAGACTGGCACAGACTCAATGTATGAGGGGAATAAAAGCATATACTTCCTTGTGGGTGGAAAGCCCAAAGTCCCCTACTAATGACGGCCTGCTCCCTAACTTGTATTTCTTTTGCAGTGCATAGAATATCCTAGAAGCAGAGAACCTGAGCACTAGAAGGCACCTAGTGGGGTTGTCTTGTCCAAACCCTTGCCCTTCTCCATGACTACACCCAAACCAGGCTCAGCCAGATGAGAATCAGTCCTATTTTTAAGGCATACGAAGGAGGGCCTTCTCTGAACTAGTTATTTATTTTGAAATACCACGTCAGAAAATTCCTTTTCTAAAAATTCAGCCTAATAAATCTTCCACTGTCATTTCCTCAATGTCTTTTTCATTTCCGGATTGAAAATAAGTGGGTACTGTCTTTAGGGAATCAACAACAATTTAATGAGCAATGATTTCCTACAAGGCAGCAGGTCTCAAACTTTAGAGACCATTAGAATCACCTGGAGGCTTATTAAAAACATGGATTGCTGGATGCCAACCCTCAGAGTGTCTGATTATAGAGGTGGAGGAAGGCTTGAGAATTTGCGTTTCTAGCAGGTTCTCAGATAATGCTGATGCTGTTGGACCAGGGACCCCACTTTGAGAACTGCTGATTCTAGGACCTCTCAAGGAGAAATATGAGAGTAATTAGGAGGCAGAAACAAGTAGATTAACAACAAGTTAAGCAAATTAACCTCCACATGGAAAGTGATGTTAAACAAATTAACCTCTACATAGAAAATGCTAAATGCCTATCAGAGAAGTTCTTTGCTGTCACAGAGCTCATCAGCTCAGAGGCCAGTGAGTGAAGCTGGCCATGAGCAGGAGTTTAGGATGTTAGCCGTTTGAGTGTAGAGGAGGAACACAGCATTCAGGCTAGGTAGAGAATAGGCCTAAAAGGCTCTCTGCAAAACCAGAAGCCTGAGGAGTAATTCCCAAGTTGATTCTTCAGGAAGTGAAAGCATCCAGACAGAAGGACAGAGGTGGCCTGGCTCTTCCAGCAGAAGGAAAGAGGCAGCAGGGAGTTTTCATGGAGCAGCACGTCATTCAGTTTTCTCAAAGGAGGGGAGGGTGAAAAATGAGGTGGTGATGACGGAGCTAGAGAGGTGGGCAGGGGCTAGATCAAGAAGGAACATCAGAGGGGCACCTGCCTGGCAACTCTTCATCTCAGGGTTGTAAGTTCAAGCCCCATGTTGGGTGTAGAGATTACTTAAAAATAAAATCATTTAAAAAGAGAGAGAGAGAGGAATGTCAGAACAGATTGCAGGACTTTCGCAATATTCTGAGGACCACTATTTGACATTGACTATAAGGACAATTTAATAAGGCTCCATATAAGGGGACATTTGAAATGAAAGAGAGTAGACAGCAATCTCCAGTGCTTCTACTTCCTTCTTTCAAACTAGGACTCCTCTACCCAGTTTACTTTGGTTTTCAGCTGATGTCAGGTCTTGGCTAGCCTTCCAGCCTAGGTATAGACAGAATTCCCTTTCCTTTTAATTCTGCTGAGAGATTTTGGAATTTCATAAAGGGGTTTATAAAGACACAAGGCAAACATAAAACCAAAGTGAACAACGATAATACAGAAGGTAGGTCTGGAAGTAAACAGACTAGGGGCTTCTAGCTTCATTGCTTGCTACCTATACTGCCTGGAGCATGTTACTTAACTCCTTGTGCCATAGTTTCTGTACTTAAATTGAGACTTAATTCCCTAAGAAGATCCCTAAGATCTTTTTGTGGTCTGGGCACTATATACCTTTTTCAGCCACTCTTTCTGCTGCAACCACATAAACAGTCCTTCAGTCTTGTGTTCATTATGCTCCCTCTACCACAGGGCCTTTGCACATACCAATTCCTCTGTAATAATTCTTGCCTCCCTCTTCAGTAATTTCTGCATTTAGATCTAAGCCAACTCCCTCTAGGAAATCTCTGATCTCCCTAAATACAGAAACTCCCTCCTATTATAGGCTTTTTTGTTATGAGGAACTTTGATGTGATAGCTCTTAGTGGTTATTATTTGTGAAATTATTTGCTTAATGTTTGTCTCAGGCTAGAGCAGGTTTCAGCTAACTATAGCCAGCCTTGGTCTGTACCCTGTTTTTGTAAGTAAAGTTTTATCGGAACATGAGCAAGTCTACTTATTTACATATTAGCTATGGCCATTTTTGTATGACAATGGCAGAGAGGAGTAGTTGCAATAGAGACTTTATGACCTAGTAAGATATTCGCTGTTTCTTTGTAGCAAAAGTTTGCCAGTTTCGGTACTAGACTATCATCTTTATGTACCTTTAAGCAGGTACAAGGTCTGCTTTTGTTTATTCACCTATCTTCAGCATCTAGCCCGGTGTCTGCTACATAGAAGATAATATTTGCATTTCTTGAATAAATGCAAGGAGGTTTTTTTTTAATGCCTATTTTATCAGAGTGTTAAAAGGATTAAATAAGATAATATATGTAAAGAACCCCACAATATAGTGCCTGGAATATAGCAGATTGTTAATGAATGTTAGCAGTTATTCTCCATTGTTCATTCGGGCATTTTAATCATTTTTCTGGGTCTGGACGTAGGCTGCCCCTGGCAGTTGTCTGAATTGCTTTTCTGCTCTTCACCTTTTCTACCATCCCTTGTCCTCTCATCTTAGCCTCTTGGGATGAGAAAACCTTTTCCATTTTGGGCTCCAGGAACTCCTTTGGAGTCTGATTCTCAGCAGTGTCTTCACAACCCTTCCTGGAGATTTCCTTCGAGGATGTTCCATCTATTTGAAAGCAAATTATTCTCAAAGCTTGTCCTAGCCTTAGGGTGACACTCCTTTCACCTGCCCAGGAGCTTAGCTTCACCGGGTCACGTAAGTGATGGCAGTTCTGTCTTATCTTATGGCCACCCCCTTCAGGGACAGCAGACAACCTTTCTTCTGGTTCAGCAGGAGAAGCTATAGCGTTGGAGGAGAGCTCCTAAAGAGAGAGCAATGTGCAGAAGCTCAGGAACTGAACATGTGTGGTTTTATAGGCGAGAGGAAAGAAGGATCAAAGCCCAGCCCAGAGGCCGTTCAGCCTGGATGTGGGCCCAGCTGGATGTGGAACCCCAGAGGAGGGAGCATTTACTAAAACCACAGGTCAGCAAGCTGTGACCGATGGGCCAGATCCAGCCAGCCTCCAGTTTTTATGTGCCTCTTGCACTGAGAATGGTTTTTACCTTTTTAAATAGTTGGAGGGGAAAGCAAAAGAAGAATAACACTTTGTGACATGCAGAAAATATATGAAATTCAAATTTCAGTGTCCATTAATAAAGCCTTATTAGAACACAGCTATGTGCATTCCTTTTCGTCTCTGGCTGCTTTCATGTTACAAAGGCAGAGTGAAGCAGTTGGCTGCAGAGATCATTTCCAGCCCATAAAGCTGAAAATGTTTACTGTCTGGCCCCTTAGAGAAAAGGTTTGCTAACCCTATAGTTACACTACTAGCCTGAGCTTTCAGAATGACTTTGACCCAAGCTGAGCTGCATGACCTGTGCGTACCCCACCAGGTCCCATCTCGGGGTGCAGCCCTAGGTATGGTAGGGAAGGAATGGGTTAATTGGAGGAATCATTCCTGATGGAGGTGGGAAGGGATGAGAGGAGAGAACAAATCAGTCTGGTCTCACCACTTCCAGCAGTGGGGCCCTGAGCTAGTGTCTTCACTCTCTAAGTAGCAATTCTCACGTTCTGAAATCCCAATAATTTTACGTGATGTTGCGAGGACCGAAAGAGCAAATGCGTGCAGCCATGCTCGGCATCAAGTAGGCACTCAGTAAATCCCACTGCTGTGACTAGGATTGGATGGAGTACACCAGGGGAAGAGCTGGCCTTGGAGAGGAGAGAGTCACCTCACTTAGCAATCTGTAGGTTAGAGAAAAGCCAAGGACATTCGGGATAAACAGACCCGGGTCACTTCAGTCTCGGCTGGTGATGCATGTTTTCATCACTGCTGTTTGATCTCAGTAACATGGTTTGACTTTTCTGAGTCTCAGTCCCTTTGCCTGCCCCTTGATATAGCCCGGGTGTCAAGGGAGGACTTCCTACTCTTTGATTAAGGAAACACATCCCTCTGGTACCACCCATTACCATTTCGGGTGCCACACAGGGGGCTTCTGTTTCACCCTGTGCCAACAAGCCCATTCTGAGAATTCTCTTTCGGCAAGCATTTCATAAGCTTAGCGCATTTGTTGGTGATCAAAAAGAGTGTCCCTTGGGAGAGTGGAGCGTGTTGTGCCCCTCAGCCCGCCCCACAGTCTTTTCTATAAACCTCCTGCTCTCCTCTTGCTTCTGGCTCTTCTTTCTGAGTGAGGAGCCCCCAGTCTTCCCCCACCCCCACTTCTCCACATATTGCCCCATATCCCTGCTTTACAGCCCAAAGAGGCTGAATAAGGCATTTTCCCACAAAGATGGTTCCGTCCCCAAGAGGAATTCTTCTACCAGCTGCTAAAAGAATAAATTTCCTCTATCCCCTAACAAGCAAAATAGGAATAATTATGCCTACCTCACAAGGTGTTTGTGGGAATTAAACGAGCTAATGTATCTGCCAGCTCCTGGCATGCAGCAGGCATTCAGCAAATGTTACTTCCCTCCCCTCTTGATTCTGCCTTTGAGATTTGAAGGAACAAAGAGAAGCTGAGAGACATTTCGAGGTGGGACAAGCGTAGATAAAGCAGCCAGGAAGGTCATCTCCTTGACCATCACCCTTCAGTGAAGTAGAAAGGATTCTCTGCCAAGACAAACTGGAAAAGGTGGAGGGGCTCAGGGCGGAAACCAGACAAGACTTAGTTTATCTTGGAGTCCATCCAAAAGGGTTTAGTTACTAAAACAGCAGTTCCTGGACATAAATCCTTCAGGTTCTTGAAAAACATTATTAAATCACTCCAGTATCATAAATAATTCTAATTTTATTAATCTTTCCTTTCGGGCCAAAGCGCAGCTCCTGCAAGCCTCCCTGCCCTGAAGGGGAAAGGCCCCCAGGCGGAGGGCAGTACCTGGGACCCTGTCTGAAGGGTATTAGATGACCTGCAGGTAAAACTGACTTTTCCTGATACTTCTGAGCCCTTCCAGAGCGCAGCTCTCCCTGGTCATCTTTCCTTAGGTGCAGGATTCAGAGAGGGAGCTTTATTAGCAAGGCGTGGCATACAGGGGCATGGGAATTCATGGAATTCTGTTTCTTGTCTCTTTGGACTTGACTGATGTCCTGTTTGCATTAGTATTATTTTGCTTTTTTTAAATTATTATTATTTTTAACCCCAGACTTTGTTTTTTTAAACCTCTTGCAAAGGAACTGGTAGAGGGGAGAAGGGTCTCTTCCATTTTGCTAGGGGTCAAGGATGTTCCTACCTGATGTTGTGAAAACATATAGTTGTAATGAGTTAATGCCAAATTGTACCCTAATGCCTTAGGAAGCCCTTGCTGTCCTCCCCAACTGCCATCACCCATCTCTCTCTCTCTTTCTCTGTTTTTTGTTTTTTAGCCAAGAAGTTACTCAGTTTTTCTGTCCGAAGCAAAGATAAGTTGAAGAATAACAACACCTGCCTCTGTTATTTGGTATTGTTTGGGGCTAACACACACACACACAGAAAATACCTAGGGATTTAGGAGACATAGGTTCAGTTCCTGTTAGTCCCCAGTGTGTCTTCTGAGTCTTTATTAAATATTTTGGCGTATGAGTTATGTTTTCCTCAAATATAAAATAATTTGTGACACCAAAAACTGTCAAGAAATATAAACAAAAACCATGCACAGAATCCTTTTACCCTCAGAAACCCCACTGTGAACATTTTGATGCATTTCCCTAGACTTTAGTTTTCTCTGTCGTTGTGCGTCCATAATTACTAAATGTGGTCTGGTGACACCAGCTTTTCCACTTGCCTTTATTTCGTGATCATTTACTTACTGATCAGTAAACATTTATCAAAAGCATCCCTCTTAGTAGCTTCATAATATTTGTAGTGTTTTTCAATCATTCTTAGATTGTTTCTCAGGTAGGCTGGGTCTCCTTCTTCACCATATAAATAACACTGCAATGAGCCTCTTTGTACCTGGTGCTTGCATATTTGAAAATTTCCATAGATGGCGTTCCTAGAAGTAGGATCACTGGCAAAAAAGAATACTGAAACCTCTCGTTAGTTTTCATTGACTTTAGCCACTCCGATCTGTTACATTTTGGACCTCATAGCAAAGTGTTTAGGAACTGAAATAACAAAAGTTCTGGCTAATGTTTGTCTATAGGGTGATTTCATGGTATGCAGCTAGAGGACAATAAAATATAATTTTGTGTTGTAATTATGATTTTGCAACATTCCTAGGTGATAGTCATAATAGCTAACATTTATTAGGTGGTTAATATGTACTGGCCCCTCGTTTAGTGTTTTACAGATACTAATTTATGGAATCTCGCCACAGCTCTAGGAGGTGGATACTACTATCATTGCCATTTTACAGATGGGAAAGCTGAGGCACAGAGCAGTTAAACCACGTGGCAGGTGGCTGAGCCAGGGTTAAAACTGAATCATGTAGGCAACAAGCCCTTAACCCCTAGATGATCCTGCCTGGAAATAACCAAGTGGGAGAGTTGCCTCATCAGCCACATGTTGAGGCTGCAGCAAGGGGTGGGTGGGGTGCTGAAGCTGGAAGAGGGATGGTGACTCCACTGCTCACTACTGGGTTGCAGACCTCCTTCCTGCCCTCTTCACTAGCTGTGCGCTGGTCTAGGCAAGAAGACAGGTGAGAAACCAGGCTGCAAAGCCCTCGATTCTGTATTTGAAAGGAAAGACGAATACATATCAGCATGGTCTCAGGAAGCTGATTATTCGGAAGGGAAAAATAATGAAATACATTGCTTTAGCGTTTTGATTTTTTTGTTTTCATTTTTGTTTTTGACAGTCACTCGAGCATTAGGCTTGCCTAATTAGAAGCAATATTTTCATGACTTTTTTTACCAATCCCATTTGAATGGGTTCTCAGCTCATCTGTTGCTACAGTATTCAGAAGTGAGCTGCAGAACAGGAGTCTCTAGAGATGACCGTAACCGTGAATTCTGAAGGAGATAACTAATCATTTTTGATCCTGTCCACTGCAGATCGCCTTGGTTACAAATGACCTCTAAACAACTGTTCGACTTGGATGGTTCTGAAGGCACCTGCTCAGGGCTGAAGTTCTGATTAATAGCCATTTTCTTTTGTCCCACCTCCCTGTGTTTACTTAAAATAATACCAGTGTGACAAAGATTGCACGGGGTGTTTCTATTTAGGTAGCAAAGACTGGTGATGTGATGAAGCAAAACACAACACAACCACCACAGCAAACCCAGAGGCAAGTACGTCCTGCTTCACCTTCCTATCTTGCCAGGTTCCTTTTAGGGAAACCCAGCCAGAGGACTTGCTTCTGTTCACTCCGCTCGGATTGAAATGGGTAAAACCTGAAAGAGCACCAGCAATGAACTAAGGAAGAAAGAACCAGAGAATCTTTTGGGAATGCTGCTGCCATAGACATCTTCCCATGGGGTCGTTGCAATGGTCCCAAGGAGAAGGGGCCAGGTGGAAGCCACCTCACCTTTTATGACCTAATCTTGAAGTCACGAAGTGTTATTTCTGCCTTATCCTGTTTGTGGAGACCATAGATTACCCCGCTCCCACCCCAGGTTCAAAGGGACCCTGCCTCTCAGTGAAGGAATGTCAGTATCCCGTTTGGGGAAGAGTGTGTGGCCAGGATGATATTAGTGTGGACATCTTTAGAAAATAGAATCAATCATACTTGTACACAAAAGAATCTTGGTTCATACATGGAAAAATCCCTGAAACTCGAGTAATTATCAAAGATCCCAGAAAATTATGGTGATTGAAAATGTACTGGTTGGTTGGTACAGTGAGAAAACTTCCTTTTTCTTCCAACTCTGAATTAATGAACATCAAATTTATCCATAGATAGGGGCACCTGGGTGGCCTAGTTAGTTAAACATCTGATTTTAATTCAGGTCAAAGTCTCAGGGTCCTTGGATGGAGCCCTGGTCGGAGTCCCTACTCCGTGGAGAGTCTGCTTGTCCCTCTCCTTCTGCCCCTCCCCTTACTCGTGTTCTCTCCATCTCTCTCTCAAATAAATAAATAAAATCTTTTAAAAAAAATTATCCAGGAACTCCTGGGTGGTTGACTCAGTTAAGTATCTGCTTTCAGCTCAGGTCATGATCTGGGGGTCCTGGGATCGATCACCTCCCCCTCCAAGCTCCCTGCTCAGATGGCGGAGAGGGAGCCTGTTTCTCCCTCTCCCACTGCCCCTGCTCACTTCCCCAACTTGTGCTCTCTCTCTTGCTCTCTCTCTCTCAAATAAATAAAATCTTAAAAAAAAAAAAATCCATAGGTGGTCTCACTGGGTTTTACCTAGGAAGCAGCATTTTAAAGATGGCTTGTGTCCTTGATACCAGAACTGTCTTATATTTTTACCATATTATTAGGCATGGATCAAGTTCAAATCCCTTGTTACTTGTAGTGGAAGGTTTCTGGTCATCTTATTTTCAAATGTCATTTGTAAGCATGTCCTTTCTTCTTGCTTGATGAATGAGGTTTTCCCTCCAACTGGATCCTTTTCCTGCTTTTAATAAATAATGATCCAGGTTTTCAGGATCCAGAATACACCGGAGCTGTAAAGTAGACACTGCCGAAAGATGTATTAACTCCTTCAGGCCTCTAAGGTGCTATTTAAAATGTTATTGCTTCATATCCCATAATAGAGGCTTGAACCTTATTGATGGCCTTTCTCTCGGTTGTGTTTGTGTGTGGAGGCTGAAGGCTAGGAGAGCAAGAGTTGATGCACTGGAACAGGAAGCTGAATTAACTCTTACAACAAGGTTTAAAAGAGAATATATGTTCTTATAAACTCTAGTACTGAAGCTTCTAGAATAAATCAGTAGCTGAGATAATGTTATTAGATGTTATAGTTACTGGAAGGATTACCTTGTTGATGCTGGCTGAAAATAGGTATGTTTTGTACTTACAATATGGCATTGTTTCCCGTACCGTACAAAAGCGAAGTTAGCAATAAAAATATGTGCAGCCTGATTACACACAGAAAGCTTCAAACTGTCATCTTTTTTATTACTATTAAAGGTTACTCAGGTTTGTGCAGATATCTTCAATTCATAGGTTTGGCTATTATTTGAAATAATGAAATAGAAAGATAAAACCATTGATGGCAAGTTTTAAAAAGTCTACCTGTAATAATAAATAAATACGTGGGAATACAAGGGCAGCCAAATAATAGATATATTTTGGATGTTGTATAGCTAGTGAGTGGTCTGATAAATATGTAACAAACACCTCTCAGGCAAGGGAGCCCTGACTTAGCCAGTTTCTGTGGTGTAAGTATCTCCACCATGACTGATTTCATTCTACCAACATGGCATTACAGAGTGCAGAACTAAGAGGAGATATTTTCCATGGGCTCTTGGGAATTATATGAGCCAGTCCTACACACCACTGTTTACAGTTTTTGGAAAGGTACTTGGATGGTTCCCGGATAAACCTTGCTATAATACTAAGGGGGGAAAAAGGAGAAATTTTAAGTGGGGCATTTTGTGGCAGGGACATTTAATGCTCATTGAATTTCTGCTTACTCATTGATGTTTTTCATAGGCCAATGGCCTGGGAACAGGGATGGAAGCTTTTAAATTGATATACAATGCCCAGCTCTCTCTTGCCTTGCCACTGCAATAAGGAAAGTCACGTGTTCCCATTGGTACAGGTACAAGGTGTAGGACACAACCTGTATCAACATGGTCCCACGAATGTTGTGTGAAGCCCAGCCCCCAGACACCAACCCTGCCTGTCTACCATGCTTCTCTTAGCGATTGCTGCCTAACAGGCCATCCCATAGAGAATGGCTTCAAACAATTTATTGTTATGTCTCACAGCTCTGTGAGTTGGCTGGTCTCTGCTGGAAAGCTCTGCTCTTCTCATTTTGGGTTTCACACGATTGTAGCCTAACGGTGGCTAGGGCTGGAGTCCTTGGAAGGCCTGAATGGAATTGAACTGAAGATGGCTTTTTCAGGCACATCTGGGACCGCAGTACTTCTCCACATGGAGTCTAATTCTCGAGGCATCTGTGTGTTGCCTCTCTTTGCAGTAGGATGGCCAGATTTTTATATCATGAGGCTGTCAGGATTTCCTCAGGTTGAGGCCGAGAACTGTCAACAGTATCACTTCTACATTTTCCTGTGAGTCACGGGATCAGTGCAGAGGCAGAGAGGGAGGTGACTGTCCAAGGGTGTGATTCCAGGAGGGAAGAGTCACTGGGGGCCCTCTTTGGAGAACATCTTCCACGTACCACAAATAAGAATAAAACTTTGCTGTGTTAAGCCACTTAGATTTCGGAGTTAATTTGTTCCCTTAGGAAAACCTAGCATAATCTGACTAATCCATAAATCAGTACTGTATTAGTGAAGATGGGGTAGCCTCCACCGCAAAAGCAAACCTCAACATGTGGTCCTCTGGGGGTCTGATGGCTCCCTAGTGGTGCCTCTGTTCAGTGGTGACTGGGCCGTCCAGGTCACTTGCATTTTGTTGGTACACCATCTAGAACATGAGGCTTCTAGTTCCGTGGGGCCGGAGGAAAGAGGACAATGGGGAACTGACTCATGGCTCCTGAGCACCTATTAACCAGAACTGGTTACATGCCTCTTGTCTCAACTATAAGCAGGCCAGGAAATTTGATGGAGCATGTGGATATTTTGTGATTAGTAGTGTCTCTGCTGTAAAATTCTGTGGAGCTCTTTGCCTCTTTTGTTTTCCCTCCCTTCTCCTTACTTTACCCTCTGTAAGAAATTTAAGAAGGGAGAGTGGAGGGGGGGAGGGAAAAAGGAAGAAAGCAAGGAAGGGGAGAATACAAGAAGGAATTTATAGGAAGCAAAATCCGATCATTAAAACTATCAACATAACAAAACCATTAACAAGTAGTGATAAACAAAAACTATTAACACATAACTGTAATAGTGGAGGTTTTCACTATGCTTTTAACCCCCTCCTTTTTTCTTTTTAATCAGCAATGATAAGGAAACCAAACCAAATTAAGTGGTATCTTATTGGAGGTACAAAGGCAAACAAGGGGAAAGAAGTGATTGAAGAGCACTTCAGAGAGCTCGGGACATTCAAATCAGCAGGGCCTGATTACTTGCATCCCAGGGTACTTAAGGAATTGGCAAACGTAATTGCAAGACCACCAGCCTTTGTTTTAGAAAAGGAAGGTTGGACAGGAGAAGGTCCTGACAAGTGGAATCAGCAGATGGAGTACCTACTTTTTTTTTTTTTTAAACAGGGAAAAACATAATAATAGCAATTATAGACTATTCAGCTTATCTTGGATACCTGGGAAGATACAAGAACAAATCATCAAACAATCAATTTGCAACCACCTAGAAGAGCACAAGGTACTGGGTGGTAATCAACATGATTTTGTGAAGTACAAATTATGCCAGACCAATTTAATTTTATCTATGAGAAACTGATGAGCCTGGCAGAAGGGAAAGCAATACTACAATTGGACTTCAGTAAGGTGGTTTTTTTTTTGTTTTCTTTTGTGTTTAAATCCACCCTCTGACAGTTTTCAGCATCAACTCTAGAAGAGGATGCTTCCTACAACAGCAGCTGGGTGGGCATGTCTCTGGATCCAGCACGCAGACTGGTAAAAAGTAAAGATTCTGCTCCAGTCTGACGCATTTGTTAATAATAGTGTTATTATTTTAATGAACTGATGTGAACAAAGAAGATGAAGTGAAGAAGAAGACCTTGAGATATAAATAGCATTCTCTACACTGATGGAAAATATGAAAGAAAAGAGGAGATATAAAAACCTGTCTAAGAAATCCAACAGCTAAGTAATGAGATCCAGGAAGGGAGAGAATAGTAAAAGAGAAATTATATAAGAAAATTTCCTAGAAAAGGACATACATCTTTACATTAAAAGAGTATTTAATGTACTCTTACATTAAATAAGTAAATGGAGGAAATAACCCACTTGGATGCAACTTTGTAAAATTTTAGAACTCTAAGAATAAATAAAACTTTCTAAAAGCTTCCAGAGGGAAAAATTAGACCACCTACAGAGGAATGGAAATTGAACAGCCAAATTCTCATTAACATTTCTGGCTGCTAGAAGATAATAGAGTAGTCCTTTCAGTTCTGGGGGAAATTGAATTTGAAACTAATTTCCATATTTGGCCAACCTATCAATCAACTCTGAGAGTAGAACATAGGCATTTCACATAAACCAGCACTAAGAAAGTTTACTTCCTAGGACCCTTTTCTTAAGAAGTTACTTGAATATGTGTTCCAGCAGAATGAGGAGGTTCTCCAACAAAAAAGTAGTCAAGGGATCTAACATAGGAAAGGGAAGTCAAATATGATACAAAATCTTCCTTTTTTCCTTTTTTTTTTTTTAAGTAGGCACCACACCCATCAGGGAGCCCAATGTGGGGCTTGAATTCACGACTCTGAGATTAAAACCTGAGCTGAAATCAAGAGTCAGATGCTTAACTGATGGAGCCACCCAGACATTCCTAAAATCTTCCATTTTGGAACTGGAAAATGAAGAGCACCAAAGGGAAAGATTTTGGGGCAAAAGAGAATTCCATGCAGTTCATAATGTGATTGAGAGAACGAAAATCAACCAATCAGCGCACTGGGTGGCTCAGTCAGTTAAGTGTCTGCCTTCAGCTCAGTTCACGATCCTGGATCCCTGGGATCCAGCTCCAAGTTGGGCTCCCTGCTCAGCAAGGACCATGCTCCTCCCTCTTGTTCCCCCTGCTTGTGCTATCTCTCTTTCTTTCTCTGTCAAAGAAATAAAATCTTAAAAAAAAAAAAAGAAAGAAAAAAAGAAATCAACCAACAATCTAACAAGAAAACCTTGAGAGTAAGATAAGGTATATATTTAGTCAATAAAAAAGATAGGCAATTAAGAAATCCAGAAAAACAAAGGGCTAATTAAGACTATTTTCTAGTTTTGAAGAATTATAATATATTGTATGGAGTGTCAAAGAAAGACTAGTTCATGGTGCTAAAACATTTTTGTTTGAAGTAGATGAGAGGTTATGACATTGCCCTCATAGAAAAGGAAATAGCAGTCCTGATATGCTACTTAGCTTGGCAGTGCAGAATATTGATGTAGTCTTAATGTAAGTGCTCTGATTGATTTTAAACTCTTATAATCACCCTAAGGACAAAGTAAGGAAGATCTTGGTTATGTTGCAGGAAAAAAAAAGGGGAACATCAATCTTCATTATATAAAAGTATAGCTGACAGAAGGTGGGAAGTGGAAAATGGAGGAAAAAGGAGAAGGTTACTATCACTGATAACCCACAACTTCTATAAGGGGAAGTCAAGATAGTGACTCAAGTTTTTTGAATGAAAAATTGAGGCATAGCATGGCATACTCTCTAAAGTTAATAAGAATAACCAAACAAAACTTAAAAATAATGTATAAATATCCCAAACTCAAGAAGCATTGGGAAGAAGAAGAAGAAAGCATAAATGAGCTGAATTCTTATTATTTCATAACTGGAGGACATGTACAACCAAGAAATTGAAAAGAGGAATGATTTTCTAAACACCCTATATATTTAAAGAATGCATAATTCATGAGTGGTTTTTCATAGGCATACCAGTAAGATCCTGGGACACAATCTCAGAGCACAGGTATCAGCAATCTCTGTAGCTTAAGGACACATCATGGTGCCAACCGTCTTGCAGCCATGGCATTTTTTCCCATTCCAGTATTCATGCCTAATTATAAGATCATGTTTGCAAACTTCAAGTTGTCTCTCCTTTAATACTTTCTTAAATTTTCTCAGAATTATCACTGATATTTCACACAGTACTCTTTCAAAATCAATAGTGTGGTACATGGCCATGTGGCCTCTTTATAGTGTTTTATTTCATTTAACTTCTTTTCCATAAAAGAAAACTCTCAGAATTGGGTTTTTGCTCCCCCTGAATGAAAGCTTAGATGACCTTGTTACTGGATAAAAACTATTTTAAATTTATAACTCTAAAGATTAAAATAACATAAAAGTCACTTGAATCACATCTTGTCGTTCCTGTGCATTTAAATCACAGCATGGTTCACAAGCTACTGTTAAATGATGGCAGGTGCAAGAAAAACTCTGCCATAACTTCCTAAGTGAGATCCAGAAAATTCAGTCACTTAAGATGTGGCATCAACTTAGTGCAGAGTTAATAAAATGAGCAAGGTGAACCAGCTGCAAGAGAATGGAGCCAATCACCAAACTTGTCATATCCAAATTCCCATTATCCAGGAGGATGTAATTACAAGTTCCACTGTACTTCTGATTACTGGCTAAAGTGGCATGCCACATAGCCACACAGATAAACACAGTTGTCATACACACTGCCTGCTAGCTTTAAATTATGCAATTCTTGGTTTCTCTTGGCAGGAGTTAAACCATTTCAAATTTTGCACAAAACAAGTACTTACCCAATAGGCCAATTACATTATTTCAAATATTCCTTATTCTGATTTATCTAAAATATAACCATATTGTAAAAGAGCAGTCAGTATTTAGTTCTTAAAATTGGGGGTTGGGTGGTGGCTATTTACAACTGGAAGAAATAAAAGCAAAAAGGTTTAAAACAGTGTTTACAGGAGATGACTGGGGAGGAATCATCATAAGCTTCTTTGTACCATTTCATCTATACTGTTTATTACAAGGTGCATTTACTACTCTAACACTAAGTATTATACCTCTTTTACTATTTCTTTTTTTTTTTAAGATTGTATTTATTTATTTATTTGAGAGAGAGCATGAGAGGGGAGAAGGTCAGAGTGAGAAGCAGACTCCCCGTGGAGCTGGGAGCCTGATGTGGAACTCGATCCAGGGATTCGGGGATCTTGACCTGAACCGAAGGCAGTTGCTTAACCAACTGAGCCAACCAGGTGCCCTCTTTTACTATTTCTCCAAGAAATATTTGTTAAAATACTTGTAATTCTTGTTAAAATGCAGATTCCCTGGTTCCAAACATAGTCTTACTGAATTTGATATGCTTTGCTGGGGCCCAGGAATTGGCACTGGAGCTACTGGCTTAGGCGTAGATCTTACTAAAAGGTTTGTTTGTTCATCCTCTTAAACTGCATTTCAGGATTGAGCTTCTTGTGATATCATTATGTGCTGTCCTGCCTTCTGTGGTGTTTACCATATCCTAGCATCCTTTTTTATTTCTTTACCACCAAGATGAAAAAAAAAGATAACTGCTCTCTCTTTTTGCAATTGTCTTATCAAGGGGAATAACAGTTCTTTTCAATATCCTTTAAGCTGTGTCCCCTCTTGAACATAGAACAGCTAAAAGAATCTGTTAAGTTTTAAAATTCATGACAGTGACCAGTTTCTTAATTATGTAGGGAGAAACATTTTGAGACTGTCTTTGTATCTTATTTTGATGCTGATCATTTTTTCTCATGCTTGTGACTGCAGGAATATTGATCTCAGCTTTACTTTGACCATTAATGAATTATGATGGCAATAAGCAGAGACACACACCTCCAGCCTCCTGGGAGCTTAATCTTCTGCTACAACGTTTGCATTTGTAAGTCAGCACCTGTGTAATCTATATTCTAACTATTTGTTATTCTCCTTTAATTACATATTGGTAGTGGTCCATTTGTAGCCTGAGAGCAACCAACTGGAGAGTCAAAGAGATTATTAAAATATTGACTTTAAATTAGAAGGCCAAAAGGAAACACAGCTGGGTTTTTTCCTACCCATTCCAATATGATGGCTTAGGCATAGTTATTCCCTTTCATGTCAAGGAGAGTTGGGTCTAAAAAATTAGTACAGAATTTTTACCTTTAAAAAAACTTGAAGTATGATTAACATACAATGTTATATTAGTTTCAGGTATATAACATTGATTCAAGGATTCGGCATATTACTCTGCTCACCACGATAAGTGTTATCCCCGTCTATACCATACAGTGCCCTGTGGTCGTCAGTGTTTCTGTTAGCATGAGCTTTACCTCATCTCGTGTCACCATTTGAGTCAGCAGCGGATACATTTTTTACATCCTATACTTCCTATTTGGTGCAGATCAGCCACTCAAGTTGGGGTTTAGGGCATTGTGGATGGCCAAGTCACTCCCAGAAATCTTTTCCTTTTAGCATTTTGGTAAATAACATTCTTGTTTTGACATAATTTCAAATTTACACGAAAGTGTCAAGAATGGTGCAAGAAATCCCCTATACCCTTTATTGAGATTCATATTTATCTGTATCTTGCACCATTCACTATCGTCCTATAAATCTATTTTTTTATTGCAAACTCTCTTTCTTTCCTGAATCATTCGTGAGTAACTTGGAGACATTATGCCCTTTTACTCTGAAATATTTGGGTATTTTCCCAAGAACAGCATTCTCTTTAATAATCATGGTTGTTATCAAAACAAGGTATCTTAACAATGATATAATATAAGCCTCATTCTATATTTAAATTCACATTTTCTCAGTTGCCCCAGTAAATAATTTTAAGCTCATTTTTCCCCCAGACCATTTTTTTCCCATGCGTTGAACTGAGTTGCCATGTCTCCTTTGTTTCCTCTATTTTGGAAAGGTTTCTTAGCCTTTGTTTTCTTAACTTGATTTTTTTTTTTTTTTAAGATTTGATTTATTTGAGAGAGAGAGAGCATGCATGCACGTGTGAACATAGAAGGGCAGGGGGAAGGGAGAGGAAGAAAGAATCTGAACTCCACACTGAACATGGAGTCTCATGCATAGATTGATCCCATGGACCTTGAGATGAAACCAAAATTTGGATGCTTAACCCACTAAGCCACCCAAGCACCCCTTAATTTGACATTTATTTTATTTTATTTCATTTTATTTTTATTAAGTAAACCCTGCCCTCAACTTTGGGCTCAAGGTCATGAGCCCAAGATTAAGAGTCACATGTTCTAAGGACTGACCCTAGCAAGGCACACCATCAACTTGATTTTTTAAAGAGGGCAGATCAGTACTCTTCTTTGTTTTTGTTTTTTTAATTTTGTTGAAGGGACCCTCATTCTAGGTTTGGCTGGGGTTTCCTCATATTTAGGCTTGAGTTATATATTTTTGGGCAGAGATACCATTGAGGTGGTATGTCTTTGTTTGATGTATCATATCAGGAAGTACCTGATGTCCATTCTTCCCAATATCAGTGACATTGGCATTGATCTCTTCTTAGTTACAGCTTTTCTCTTTTTAAATTACAAGTAATTTCTGGGAAGATACTTTGAGATTATATCAGTATCTTGTTTTTAAATGTTTTCTGACTACTTTAGCATCCACTGCTGATGTTCTGACTCCATTATGCCTTATGGATTTTTTTTTTTCCAAGATTTTTATTTATTTATTTAACAGAGAGAGAGAGCAAGAGAGGGAACACAAGCAGGGGGAATGGGAGAGGGAGAAGCCGGCCTCCCGCTGAGCAGGAAGCCCAATGCTGGGCTCGATCCCAGGATCCTGGGACCATGACCTGAGCCAAAGGCAGATGCCTAACGACTAAGCCACCCAGGCACCCCTCCTTATGGATTTATTAGTTGGCATTTTGCTGTAAGAAGGACCTTTCCACTCTCCCATTTATTTATTTATTTAAGTATGAACTAATGGATTCTTATGTTTTTTAGTGGGTTATAATCTTATTGTTATTTTTTTATTTTGATACCCAGATTTTCCCAGCTTTGCCCAGTGGGCAGCCCCTTCAACCTGGTTTGTCTTTTTGCCATGTTCCGTGGTGCCTCCGTGTACCTCCTCACCCTCTTTAGCTCATCTTCTATTTACTCCGCCCCATCCCTAGAATTTCTCCAGTGAGCCCCTAGGTCAACTTTGGTAAGAAAATCGAATGTATCTTTTATGCCTGCCCTCACTTTTCCCTTTGTCTTTGAGTAACTTGTCCCATGAGTCCCTACTGTGACCATGATTTTCAGCACTAGCTAGAGAGAGAATTCTGATCAACTTATTTTACCTTAAAACTGTTTTAGAATGATTGTATTACCTTTCTTAGAATTATTTGCAATTTAAAAGAGGAAACCAGTTAGGAAGCAATACTCAATTAAAAGAATAATGGTCATAGGATTTTAGTGGTAAAGGAAATAGTAGATCACAGGGTCACAAACTCATGAACTCAGGACCCTGGCATTTAGCATGAATGTGTGTGTGAAAGGCCATTGGTGTTACAACAGAGAGTGTGGTACAGGATGGGTGGACCTAGAGGCTACAAGCCTACCTAATGACATTTAAGTAAAAATAAGTGAATAAATAAAACACTGGGCAGACCAAGCAAAATTTGTTTGTAATTCTCGCTTATCGGGGGATCTATTATTAAGGACTTTTGTATTAGAGAAAATCTAACTTAGTGGTTTTAACACTGTGCTTAGAGGAACCCCAAGGTGCTTTATGGAACTTTCCTGGCAGCTCTGGGAACACTGTGGACAGATCCACTTGACCTCCTAAACTTCTGCTTCCTTAATTACCCATTTGATGTGATAGCACTGTGTGAGATTCTGTTTGAAGGAAGGGATCTGTGGATTTAAAAACAATATTTTGAGACTGATTTATTTATTTTAGAGAGAGAGCAAGAGCAGGGGAAGGGGCAGAGGGAGAAGGAGAGAAAGAAACCTCAAAGCAGACTCTGGGCTGAGCACAGAGCCCGAGGCAAGGCTCCATCTCAGGACCCCGAGATCACAACCTGATCGTAAATCGAGAGTTGGCTGCTTACCCATCTGAGCCATCCAGGCACCCCAGGATCTATGGATTTTAAAACCAGTTTGAAAACCACTGAGGCAGACCAGCTCCCTCATCTTACTGGTAAGTAAACTGAGGCCATCTGGGGATAACCAGCATTACCACGGTTGTTAGTGGCGGAGTTAGGGCAAAAACCCTGGCCTTCCATTATGTGGTCCAGACCCTTTTCCCTATACAAAGCTGTTTCATCTAAAGGTGGAAAATCAGGTTCCAGTGCAGTGGGTTATCCTAACGTCATTTACTATACACAAATCAGTCATATCTGAGTGAAGATGTCCTGGGTGAAGACAGCACTCTGTGCTCTGAAGACAAATATCCATCTTGATTCTATAGCTTTATAGTTTGAACATGTATCTGAGTGAATATTTGGGCAGAAGAACCCAGTGATCAGACACTTTAGTTGCTGACTGACATGTTAAAATGATACTTTACAAAGAAATATTATTTCTTTTTTTAAAAGGTTTTATTTTTAAGTTATCTCTACACCCAACATGGGGCTTGAAATCACAAGCCTGATATCAAGAGTCATACGCTCCACTGACTGAACTAGCCAGACCCCCCAGGAAATATTATTTCTAATAATTATATCAGTAAATTTTTCAAGAATAATTCTTAAAACCGCTAGAAGTGTTTTTCTTAATTGACAGAATATCAAGGAACTTTTCCTTTTCTACTCTTATGAAATCATCCTTTTACTATTATAAGGCTTTTTCATTTCTCCAGTGAAAATTTGCACATTTTAAAGAAAAATAAACTCCATTATAAATAATTATATAGACCTTATAAATCACTTGAATACAACTCTTTTAATCATGTTGTAATGTATTAAAGTCCCTAGTTTTATTACAGTATAATAACTAACAGCTGGCCAACTTGCCTAAGTAATTCTGTTCTTAAACTTTTAGACTCTGTCTATGCAAAACATAAAACTGGAGTAATTACCTGAGTGCTCTTGCAAGGCCAGTTCAAAATCCCCGCGTCTCTTTTGTCTTTCATACAAAAATGAACTTTGTCTTCAATCACCCACTTCACTTTCCCTTGTGTAGTAAAGGTAGAAATACTATTTTTAAGAGCAAGATATATTCAAAATGAATGTTCATTGTCAACATATGATTTAAAGAGGACAGGGACCAAGTGGCATTGACCCTCAAGTCCTTACAAACTGGATTTAAAATATGGCCCATTTGAAATCTAGGTCTAAATGTGCTTCTGTTCAGATTCCATTCACTTTGGTAGATGATCGATTGCTCTTAGAAGAGGCATTACTTTAACCTTTTGTGGGTTATTTTCTGAAATTTTAGACTGTACTATTCCTTTCACTCTTTTTTCTGTCATCTCTCCTTTTGGGAGAAGGGAGGTTTTTTATGTTTTGTATTTTTTTTTTCTTTGAAAGGAAATACTAGAGAGAATGAGTGAAAGTGCAAACAATCATGTATTATTACTTAGCCTGAAATGAATTATATTAGCATCAGTGTCTACTTTTTAATCAATTACGGTCCATACATAGGCCTTCCTATTATAACTACTTAACTCATGGATACTTAAATTCTAATTATTGTTTGGATCTTTTTGCCCCTATCCAATAATTTCTCATTGGATTTGTCAGTTTACTGAGTTTATTATTTGACATGTTAGATTTCCCCTCTTGTTGACCCCACAGGTCTATATACATATTTATTCTATTTCATGGAGAAACAGTTATTAAGTGTTCACGGGGTTCATGGACATGTTTCTATCTGTTGCTATCTGTTTCCTTTTTCTTCCTTTCCCTTTTCTATCTTGAAATTTTCTTCACCTTCTAACCATAAGAGGCAGGTTGTAGAGGGATAGAGTTTATAAAATATAATGCCTGTCTCACAGGGCCATTGGGAGAAGTAAATAAAACCACAGCTAGAAGGGCTCTTAGCGCAATGCATGACATCCAGTATTTACTTTTACTTTTCTGTCCTTTCAGGAATTTTACTTTGGCAAGTGTGGTAGGTCATCAGAACTGCTGTGCTGGACAAAATTTTCCTTTCAGTAAAATGAAAATCCACCTAGGAGTAACTAAGCATGGCTCTTGTAGGATTTCCATTTAAATGACAATAGATAGGTTAATATTTTTGCCAAAGGTGGAAGCAAGACAGTGTAGTGTGAAGGGAGGAGCCTTGGTCATAGGACAGAAGATTGGGGCTCAGTCACTAACCTGCCAGGTGACCTTAGTCACCTTGCTTTTGGCTTCAGTTTCTTCAACTGCATGAGGATGTGGATGATTCACAGGGCAGTTTTGGTTCTAGAACCTGATGATACTATTAATGCAGCGCTTTTAGAAATGGATTTATCTGTGTGGTGGAAAAAGTGTGGGACGATGTACAGCCATGTGTTCCTGCTGGTTATTCCAGAGTGCTGGGACCAAGGATGCCCTTCCTGCCTTCCTGCCTTTCTCCCTTTCTTTTTACCTTCCTCCCTCCCCTTCCTCTCTTCCTTTTCTCCCCCCTTCCCTTTTTCTTTCCTTCTCTGTTGCATTTCTTCTTTCAGTAATTATTTATAGCTCCTTCCATGAGCTAGACCTTCTAGCTAAGCTCTGGGATACACGAGTGAAAAAGGTGTCAGTCCTGCATTCATAGAACTTACAGTCAGTCTCTCTTCTCCCCACCTCCCCATAGGTATGAATATATATGTATTTTTCTCTTGTCCTGAAAAATGTCACACATACAGAGAACATGAAGGAAGAGTACCATGAACATCTGTATCTCCTAGATTCACCCATTATTAACATGTTTTGTTCCCTCCTCTCTCTGTGTGTATATATACGTGTGTATTTTATCATTTAAAAGTTGCAAACACCATGCTTCACCCACTGAGCCACCCAGGCACCCTCTGTAGTCCCTTATAATAAAGAATTTTTCCCCCACCTTTTCTTCTTTTGTGATGACATTGACTTTTGGAAGAATCCAAGCTAATTATCTTGTAGAATATACAAAATTCTGGAGTTGTCTGTTTTTCTCTGTGGTGTCATTTAACTTGTTTCCATATTCCATGCATTTACTGTAATCTGGAAGTGGATCTAGGGCTTTGATTAGACTTATGATACATGATCTTGGCAGAAATATTTTATAGATGAAGGTGTGCTATCTGGTTTAAATTTTCTACAAAGATCACTTACTACTTGTGATTCAAAAATAGAAATAAATTTAAATGTTTATTGCATGACATGTCATTGAAATAAAGCAGAAAAAGCATGAGTTTTGCTAGGGGAGGCCTGGATTTGAATGCAGATTCTGTACTGTCTTAACAATTTGACCACATCACATTAACTAACCTAGTCCTTTGGTTCTCCACAAAAGGCCAGGGAATACAGAATTACTCTGGAAACTTTCTTGAAATGTGCATGCTTGTCCCTCCGTTCCCCTCCTTAGCATTTTGTAAAAGAAGTGTTTGTTTTGACTACCCCTCATTCTTGCTACCCTTCTCACCCCCACCCAGGGTTAAATGCCACCAGAGCTCTGCCAGGTGTCCTCATCTGAGAAATTTAAAAAATCTCTACCTTGAAGCATTGTCACGAGAAATGGAGATTAATAGTAAGACAGGTAAAGGGCACAGGACAGAGTCTGCTCCATTATTATATGCTCAATATATCACCACGGTTATTCTGATTGTTGTGGTGTTTGCCAAAATGAGAGAGAAAGAGAAAGAACTTGAAAAGAGAGCAGAAGAAAGAAAGGAGAGAAGAATATTAGTTTCTACATGGTTACTTCAAATAACTTTCCAACAGTGTTTTGTGCTTATGTGGTGACCTCAGTAAATGTTCACCTGGGACAGTGCTATGACACAATCATCATTAACATTTTTGCAGCCCTTTACAGTTTAAAAAGCACATCTGTGTTCATTATCATGTTGGATACATACCGTCTTTCATGGAGAAAGATGTGTTTCCTACTTCGCCCAAGGACACAGAGGAATCAGTGGGGGAGCACAACTTAGGAGTTCTGATTGCACAACAGACTTCTTTTGCTGAAAATGTGCAGCCTGGCACAGACACCAAATGTCTCCTTTCTAAATTTCTGACCCAGGGACTCTTCCCTTATGGTGTAGGTTACTGAAATGCTTAGTTAAAGCTCCCTGAGTCTATTTCAGACTTGCAGCTCCTCAAGCTGCATTGGGTGACATTTCCTGTACTGTCATGTGTTGTCAGTCAGCCAGAAGGCTTCCGTTATTTCTTGCTCTCTGCTCTCACAGAGAGAGAGGTACTGGGTAATGAACTTGAATTAACACCGACACATGCATATTAAAAATGCATTCAGATCCCTTAGCTGGACTAATTCCCTTGCTCAAATCGTATAGCATTGGACAGATTAAAAGACACCCAAATATTGGCCCTTGTTCTTTGAAGGAGATAAATTTGGTATTTCTCAATGTTGACATTGAACTTATTTTGTATGTTCATGTTTAGCTCTTTTTTGAGCAGGAAAAGTATTGCTATTTTAAACAAAAACAGACTATCTTTGGTTTAGCAAACTAGTAGTGTGACATGAATCATTTTTGGAGGAGATGAGTTTGTTGTTTTTTTTTTTTTTTTAAATTAACTTCAAGATCTTTTCTAGTTTCTTTTGTGACTTCTCCTTTATACCAAGCAATACTTAGATGTGTATTGCTTAATTTGCAAATATTTCTGACTTCCTAGTTATCTTTTTGGTACTTATACTGGTACTTTTTGGTACTTGTATTTCTACAATGTTTTAGTATCTCTGATGTCCAGGGAGCAGATTTTTTTTTTCTTTTTCTTTTTCTCTTTTTTAACGTAGGCTCCACACTCAGCATGGAGCCCGGCATGGGACTTGAACTCACAACCCTGAGATCAGGACCTGAGCTAGGATCAAGAGTCAGAGGCTCAACCAATAGAGCCAGCTAGGTGCCCCCAGGGATCAGATTCTGTGTGATTTCGGTCATGTGAAAGTTGCTGAGACATGCTTTGCTATCCAGATTATGTCAATTTTGTAAATATTCCAGGTATACTTGAAGAAAGAAATGTTTTCTGTAGTTGTTGCTGGGAATGTTCCTTGTACATCAGTTACAGCAAGTTTGTTAATCTTGTTCAAACCATCTGTATTTTTAACCAACGTACTTGTTTCGACTGTTGGCCCACTCTGGTATTTACTCAAAGAGGGGTGTTTAAATCTCTTAATAAATGTGTGTATGGATTCATTTCTCTCTTCAGTTTTTGCTATATATATTTTGAGGCAAAGTTATTAGGTGAATACAAATTTAGAACTGCTCTGTTTCCTGGTGAATGTAACCTTTTTCTCACAAGGAAGCGTTCCGATTTATCTCGACTTCTGCTTTCTGTTTAAAGTCTACTATGATATTACTACAGTTATACCATCTTTCTTTTGGTTAACATTTGCATTCTTCTTATCTTCCTTTTCCTTTTTCTATCCAATTGCTCTCAATCTTTTTAAATATTTTATGTGTGTCTCTTTTAATATTCTACCATATTTCCCTTATATATTTTTGCTGACCTTTTAAAGTTAAATTTCAGACATTGTGACTGTTCAAACTAATTTTTAGCATTCATCCCTCCCAGATAATTCCCTAATATCATCTAATACTCAACTGATATTCAAATACTACCAGTTGCCTGTAAGATGATTTTTATAACTGTATGGGTCATTGCATTTGACTGTGTTGCTGCTAGTCTTTTTTTTTTTTTTAATTTTATTCATTTATTTTGACAGAGATCACAAGTAGGCAGAGGGGCAGGCAGAGAGAGAAGGGGAAGCAGGCTCCCCACTGAGCAGAGAGCCTGATGTGGGTCCCGATCCCAGGATCCTAAGACCATGACCTGAGCTGAAGGCAGAGGCTTTAACCCACTGAGCCACCCAGGCATCCCACTGCTAGTCTTTTTAAAATCTAGAATAAGCTAACTTAATTGACACATTGTTGTATTAAAAGTGACTGACTATAAGAAAATGACACGATATTTTACTTATTTTTTTCTTTTCTGATTGTGTGTCATACTTAAAAAGGTCGAAAAAAAAAAAAACACACACACACACACAAGGATTCCAAGAAAACTGTCAACAATCACTAGAATCCGAGTGGTACCTGCAGGAAGAATATATAGGACTTTTAAGACTATGACATGATATGAAACAGATATTTTATTTTACTTTTTTATTGTGTTATGTTAGTCACCATAAAATACACCATTAGTTTTTGATGTAGTGTTCTAAGATTCATTGTTTATTTACAACACCCGTGCTCCATGCAATATGTGCCCTCCTTAATATCCACCACCAGGCTCACCTATCCCCTACCTCCTCCCCACTAAAACCCTCAGTTTGTTTCTCAGTCCACAGTCTCTCCTGGTTCTTCTCCACTTTCCCCCACTTCACTTTTCCTTTCTTTCTCCTAATGTCCTTCTTGTTATTCCTTTTGTTCTACAAGTAAGTGAAACCATATGATAATTGACTTTCTCTGCTTGACTTATTTCACTCAGCATAATCTTCTCTAGTCCCGTCCATGTTAATGCAAAAGTTGGGTATTCATCCTTTCTGAAGGCTGAGTAATATTCCAGTGTATATATGGACCACATCTTCTTTATCCATTCATCTGTTGAAGGGCATCTCAGCTCTTTCCACAGTTTGTCTATTGTGGACATTGCTGCTATGAACATTGGGGTACATATGGCCCTTCATTTCACTACATCTGTATCTTTGGGGTAAATACACAGTAGTGCAATTGCCAGTCATAGGGTAGCTATATTTTTAATTTTTTGAGGCATCTCCACACTTTCCCAAGGTTGCTGCACCAACTTGCATTCCCACCAACAGTGTAAGAGGGTTCCCCTTTCTCCACATCCTCTCCAACAGTTGTTGTTTCCTACCTTGTTAATCTTTGCCATTCTAACTGGTGTAAGGTGATATCTCAATGTGGTTTTGATTTGAATTTCCCTGATGGCTATTGATGATGAACATTTTTTCATGGATCTGTTAGCCATTTGTATGTCTTCATTGGAGAAGTGTCTGTTCATGTCTTCTGCCCATTTTTTGACATGATTATCTGTTTTTGGGGTGTTGAGTTTGAGAAGTTCTTTATAGATCTTGAATATCAGCCCTTTGTCTGTAGTGTCATTTGCAAATATCTTCTCCCACAACTTGGGTTGCCTCTTTGTTTTGTTGACTGTTTCCTTTGCTGTGCAGCAGCTTTTTATTTTGATGAAGTTCCAGAAGTTCATTTTCACTTTTGTTTCCTTTGCCTTTGGAGACGTGTCTTGAAAGAAGTTGCCGTGGCCAATGTTGAAGAGGTTACTGCCTATGTTCTCCTCTAGGATTTTAATGGATTCCTGTCTCACATTGAGGTCTTTCATCCATTTCGAGTTTATATTTGTGTATGGTGTAAGAGAATGGTTGAGTTTCATTCTTCTATACATAGGTGTCCAATTTTCCCAGCACCATTTATTGAAGAGACTGTCTTTTTTCCACTGTGTATTTTTTTCCTACTTTGTCAAAGATTATTTGACCATAGAGTTGAGGGTCCATATCTGGGCTCTGTGTTCTGTTAGATTGGTCTATGTGTCTGTTTTTGTGCCAGTACCATGCTGTATTGGTAATCACAGCTATGTAATAAAGCTTGAAATCAGGCAGTGTGATACCCCCAACTTTGCTTTTCTTTTTCAACATTTCCTTAGTGATTCAGGGTCTTTTCTGGTTCCATACAAATTTTAGGATGAAACAGATATTTTAAAAATCACTTAAGCTGTATATAAGAAATACAGTCATACATCTTATTTGTTATACTAATCTGACATGCAAAGAGTAGAAGTAAGAAAAAACAAGGGCTTTTGTATCTGCCACCAATTGAGAGCATGACTACCTTCCTGATATATTTATCTATTTCTATCTACCTACCTATTTATCAGTATTTTTAATATGGTTGAGTCCATTCTGTATAGAATTTTGCCTTTAGTGTAGCAATTTTATATCACATTTTGTACCTTCTTATTCTTTAAAATTAATGTAATTATAATTTTTAATGGTTGCATAACATGCTGTTAAGTGAATGTACCATGATTTTGCAAACAGTCATCTCCTGTTGAATGTTTAGGCTTTTTCCAGTTGTTTTTAATGCTTAATAATAATATCATAATAATATACATAATAATAATATCATAAATAATAATATCATAAATAATATCATAAATACCAAAAATATTTTTGAAGAAATTTTATTCATTATCATTTTTACATTTTATTCATATTATTCATATTATTCATTTTACATTTTATTCATTATCATTTTTACATTTTACATTATATCCTCAATATAGAGGGTGGGATTATTTTTGAGGTAGTCTCATTATAGAGAAGTAAAATTTCTGAGTCTAAAGGGATAACCTCTTTTAAGGCTTCCAAATTTTAAAAATCCCAAAGCTTACTGCATTGGATTGGATATCCTCTTCAAAGGGGACACAAAGGGGAGGTCTTGTGAATAGTTACTACACACCTATAGTGGATACTTGGTTTTTAACCCACCTGTTACGAAAGCCGATAGCACCATATATGTTCTAGACTCCTTGAAGTGAGGGCATTGGCACGTGACCTGGGATAGATCAATCAGATTGGCCCCTTCCACACTTCGAGGCTGAAGCTGTTTATGCAAGGAAGCAGGTACAGTGGAGACTCCATCTGGAGCACATGTGTAGTGGCAGAGCCGTGAGCAAGGCAGCGACTGATGTACGGAGCTGAGGTAAGTTCAAGCCATTAGGTCCAGCATGCAATGGTGTTGGCAGCACTGTCCTTAGCAGTAGGACTCAGATATGATTTTGGCTCTGCCCTAACCAACGTCTAGTGTCTCATATTCTTTACCATTTACTGAGCCTGGTTGACCAGTCTTCCCTGATCTATGTTAATCCTAATATCCTTTAATAAATTACTTTTCTATTAGAAGCAACCAGAGTTGGATTCTACTGCATATGAAAAGGAACTTGACCAAATTTCCATGCAGCGATTCTTCCCCTGGGTAGCAGGACTTATTTTAAACAGCAGGAGAATTGGCATGCACAACGGGAGATTTGGGACAGTAGAGAGGGCTCAGTAAGGTAACCTGTCAGGACCAGGAGTTGGAAAGGTCTGGTTGAATGAACTGGGGTAGTGTTGGAAGGTGAAGATGAGATCAGCTTCTTAAGAAGGTAATACCGATCATTCTTGGACTCTCAATCTGGTTGTAAGCAGTGATTCAGGAGTCCAGCCCTCAGAAATGTGACTCCAGAAACCAGGTCTGAGAAGGTGACTAAAGGTTAAGCCACTGAACATCTGGTGAGCCAAGCAGCCTTGCTTGGGGCTTAGTGTAGATGTGAGGCTGTAGATGGAATAGAGAGGCAGTAGCAAATGAAGTTGTGTAGACTGGAAGTAGAAGATTACAACCCTCATGGAAAACCGTGCAGCCACTTTTGGAAATTCTCTTTGGCAATTTCTTCAGAAGCAGTTTTCAAGTAATACTACCAAAGCAGCCTCATGACATACAAGGTCTGCTTTGTGTCTGACCTGAACCTGTGTTGCCCCGGCTGGATCACCTTTGCCATGGGGATGGGCTTGGGGTAGATTCAGGCCATTTTAAAAATGCCGAGAATGTAGATTGTAACCACTGGGGATATTTAAAAGGCAATCTTTAGAATAACTATTTATTTAGCCTTTATAGGTTTCCAAAGTTATACCAGTGCTTCACATTAACTTTCACATTCTTTTAAATCTCCCAACAACCCTGAAAGGTAGGAATTAGTAACCCTGTTTTCCAGATGAACACACAGGCTGAGAAGTTAATTACCAGATAAGACAGCAAATGAGTAGTAAAGTGAGAATTCAAACCCAGATCTGGTTCACTCTAAGGCACAGGCTCGTTCTTTAGGCAGCACTTAGGGAGGGTCCAGAAAGACTTTAAACAATTTCAGCATTACTCTTGTCTCCTCGGGGGACTGCTTTAAAAGGAACAGTGTACATCTGACTCTATAAATCTGGGATTTTAAAAGTCACAGTTAAATAAATAGAAGTCCATTTGCAAAAAAAAAAAAAAAACCAATAGGATTCTGCCCAAATGTAGTGGATTGCCCTTGGATTAAGGGCTTAAAAACAGTAAAAAGTAAGAAACAGTACATCTGAATACAACTCGAGTAATCAGACATCTTCACTGATTTTCATATGCAGCAAAAGCTGTGTTGTTTGTTTGTTTTTTTGTTTTTTTTTTAGATTTTATTTTTAAACAATCTCCATACCCAACGTGGGGCTCAAACCCACAATCCCGAGATCAAGAGTCACAAGCTCTATGGACTGAGCCAACCATGTGCCCCTGTACTAATTCAATGACACATTGAAAAGTTAGCCTAGCTTGTGTCACCCTAACTGCAGATTCTCTCTTGCATGGGCATGCACCTCCCTGCCAAGGTACAGGAGGGCAAGCCCACTTATGAAGGGATTCATTTCTGAGCATTTCTTTCCACAATTTTTAATGTATATTTGTTACCACATGTAATAGCTAGAAATCTAACCCTCTAGACTTCATTTGGCTAACAGAAGGCCTGTCTTCAGACAGACACTAATGCTAAGCAGTGCTATCTTCCATGTGGTTCCTTTCCTGCTACACTTATTTCAGACATCCCAGCTTCCAGCCAGACAGTCCTAGACTGCCCCTGCACAGCAAGCAAAATAAACCTGTTTTGTAAAAATCACTCCTTTGATTTGTCCCAGCCTTGGACTCTGCTTGGTTAGGGGCACTGATCATGAGGCATGTCATATTTGGCCATCCCGATGGGGTGGGGAGTAGACCACCCGTGGCTTCGCAGCTGTACTGCCTGTGGAGCAAAGGGTTCAGAGCAAAAGACTTTCAAAAAATACAATAATAGTTTAAAAAAAAAAAAAAGAAGAAGAAAGAACAAAAGGGAGAAGACCTCTTTGAAAATCCTTACTGTTTCCTACTGTCTCCTACAGTGATTGCCTTTTCATTAGTGTTGGCCTGACAATGTGGAAATTTTCTTTTCACTTTGCTATCTGCCTAACCCTTGAGTTAAAAATTGTGGTAAGCCATCTATCAAGGTTAGCTAAAACAAAGTTGGAACTGCAAATCACCACCTCATCCTTTAGCTGTTGTATATTCTCCTATTCATCCTTTGAAAAGTAAGACAATATATTGTTTTACTTACTTGAGAGAGAGCGAGAAAGAGAGAAAGCTCAAGCAGGGAAGAGGGAGAAGCAGGCTCCCCGCTGAGCAGGGAACCCGATGCAGGGACTCCATCTGAGGACCCTGGGATCATGACCTGAGCCAGACAAAGGCAGGTGCTAACTGACTGAGCTACCAGGTGCCCCAACAATACTTATTGTTCAAGATCCCTTTAGTTACTGACAACCAAAATCTAAATTGGATTTGTTGAGAGAAAAGGGAAGAATTTATTAGGGGGATATTAGAATATTGTAAGTAACCAAAGGTGTGGTTAAAAGTTAACCTGTGGGACAGGGCACCTGGGTGGCTCAGTGGGTTAAAGCCTCAGCCTTCGGCTCAGGTCATGATCCCAAGGTCCCAGGATGGAGCCCTGCCTCAGGCTCTCTGCTCAGCAGGGAGCCTGCTTCCCGCCTCCTCTCTCTGCCTGCTTCTCTGCCTACTTGTGATCTCTCTCTGTCAAATAAATAAATAAAATCTTAAAAAAAAAAAAAAAAGTTAACCTGTGGGAAAGGCAAAGAAATTGCGAGGAGTTTAACACAAAGTAAAATAAAACCAGACCCAGGAAGCTAACTGCTATCAGTATTCTTTTCATCTGTGCTCTTCCTGGTTGTTCGGGTCATTCTCTCATTATAGATATTGACTTTCATATATTGTAGTTAAAACACCAAAGAGGGACTGACTTTGTTTTTTAATTCCAGACAGAAAAGTCTTCTGGAATGCCCTGATTATCCTGGCCTTGGACAGGGGGCCCCAGCCTGATTTGATCAATTGTGTCAGTTGCCTGGGGCCATCTAAAAGCATGGCAACATGGTACCCCAATCTCTCTGAACCACATAAGGAGTATGGAGTGGAGTAGTTCTAAGAAGGGAGTTTCTTAGAAGGAAGAAGGGGTTCTAAATCAAAACAAAATAGCAAATACCCACTATAAATATATATATTATATTTGCACATAGACCTGAGATATGGTTCTTATCTGGTTTTGTCCATTTAGCAACCAGACTTTTGATAAAAGTCAGAAATCAATTTGATATGTATATTTGGCAAGAACTATAGGATTCATTCATTCATTCATTCATTCATTTTAACTTGGGATTGCAACGAAGACAAGATATATTAAGAATAACTAGATCCGCATTCTGAAGAAAACCAAATAATAGTAGTTTATACTCCTATTTACCCATATCACTGTAGAAGTGGATTGTCATGAGTTCTCATGTTCACCTCTCATTCCTCCTCCTGAAAGCAGTGACCACTGCAAAATTATGTAGCTAAGGGGATTTTCTGTGCTTGCTGGGACTGGATTCTCTTCCGCATGCTCTCCATTGTTTTTGTCTTACCTGGTTTGGTCTAAGCTAAGGTGTCCACTTTTTATCTTGGAATTCTTATCTCTGCAGGTTGCCTCTGCTAATCGGCTGGAATGGCTGTGTTCACCGTGGCCCCCTGACCTGAGTGAGTTCTGTAGGCCCTCTCTTGGGTGACTCTCTCTCCAGGAGCTGATGGTAGGTGAAATGTTCGAAACTCCCTGGACAGGATGCATCTTTTCCTGACTGTTGTCTGAAGAGCATATAGGGAGATTGTTCCTTTACTAAACTCTTGTGTAAGATCATGAAACATTCCTTCTCTCCACCACCCGTCTCACCTGATTCCCTGACACAATATATTGCCAGCAACCTAGATATTATTGTTCATTAATTCATGTCTAACGTGCACTGGCTTATACTAAGTGTTATTGAATATCTAAAAATAGGCACAGAGCCTGGAAGTGAGAAGTGAAAATTTGCAAAATAGTTGGGTGGAAAAAAATGATGGGACACATAGAGGCCTTTTGATATTTTTCCCTGTGGTTATCTTTTACAGGTTAAATAAGATTAATATTCTTGGTGAACCAAGGGCAATTAGCTACTTTAGATGTTTTGCTACTTCTTAGCCTGCTCCAAATCTGTTTTATTTATTTAATTTAACAGGACATTGCCTTGATTGGGGTCATTCAGATAAAATGCTTTGCTTTACATGTTTGAAATCATGTTTGCATGTTTGCATTTCTGAATTTTTGCATTTCAAATCAGGCAACTAGTTTCAGCAAATATACTTCCATGTACATATAGCATGAAACCATTTTAAAACAAACCCCAAAAATGGTCTTTAGCAGTGAAAGGCATTTTCTATTTTTAGGAACAGTTTTGGAGGGAGGAGGGAGGGAAATTTGGCTTTATTTTTAAAAATAGTACAATTGAGAAACATCTGGCTATCTCAGTCCATAGAGCATGCAGTTCTTGATCTTGGGATTGTGAGGTTCAAACCCCACAATGGGTGTAGAAATTACTTAAAAATAAAAAAATCTTTAAGAATAAAACAGTATAATTGAGTATGTAATATTTAAAAAAAATATTTTACTTATTTATTTGACAGAAAGAGAGAGGGAGAAAAAGCAGAGGAAGCAGCAGAGGGGGCAGGAGAAGCAGGCTTTCCGTTATGTAGGGAACCCGATGTGGGGCTCAATCCCAGAACCATAGGATTATGACCTGAGCCGAAGGTAAATACTCAACCGACTAAGCCACCCAGGTACCCCTGAGTATGTAATTTTTTAAAAATATTTTATTTGTTTTTCAAGAGAGGGAGTGTGCACAAGAGAACACAAGCATGGGGAGCAGCCGGCTGAGGGAGAGGCAGGTTCCCCATTGAGCAAGGAGCCTGATGTAGGATTTCATCCTAGGACCTGATCCGAGTAAAAAATTTAAATGCAAAATTGTAGGCTAGTGAAATTATGGAAATAGTCCAACTGTCCATCAACTAATGAATGGATATGGAAGACGTGGTGTGTGTGTGTACACACACACACACACACACACAATGGAATATTACTCAGCCACAGAAAAGAATAAAATATTGCCATTTGCAACAAGCTAGAGAATATTACGCTAAATGAAATAAATCAGAGAAAGACAAATACCATGATTTCATTAGTATTTAGAATTTAAGAAACAAAACAAATGAGCAAAGTGGGGATAAAAGAGAGAGAGAGGCAAAACAAATAGCCAACTCTTAACTCTAGAGAACAAACTAGCGGTTGCCCGAGGAGAGGTGGTTGGGGGGATGGGTGAAACAGGTGTTGGGGACTAAGGAGCATACTTGTCGTGATGAGCACCAGGCAGTGTTTGGAAGTGTTGAATCACTGTATTGTACACCTGAAACTATACTACACTGTATGTTAACTAACTAGAATATGAATAAAAGTTAAAAAAAATTATAGGCTAGTATTTTTCTAATGATATTAATAAACTGAACACCCTGACAGGGGCAAAGAAAGGTTGCAATTATTCCAATCCCTGATGATTACTGAGCAACAGACCTTTCTGCCCTTTATTCACTCCTGCTTCCCTGGATCTCACGGGACCAGCGTATTGCTTATGCTCATCCTCTGTTTTCCAGGAAACCTCACTGAGGCATCTTCTCATGTGCTACAAAGATGATTTCACAAATAATTGTATTACTATGGTATTATTTAATCTTTCTAACCAACCTGTAAGCTAACTATCCTAGGCCCACTGGCTATCCATGTCAGGGCTGAGATGTGTATCCACAATATTTGATTTCAAGTTAAGGACCTTTCTCGCTTCATTCCTATTTCTCAGATTAGGGTCTGAAGACCCTTGAAAGTCTGCAGTTGTATTCTTAAGGGGTCCCTAGTTCTCTGTGAGAATTTACCTCTGTGTTTTCATTTTGATGATAATAATAAATGACTCTCAACAGATTTTGGTTCCTTTGGATGAGCAGCTGAGCAGAGAGCTGCCACATGCTTTTGGGACCCGCATTTTTGTCTGTCTTTAAGATTTTGTGGTGCCGGAGAGTGCCACTTTAATTGTTGGAGACAAATGATTTGGGGGAAAAAAGAGCACACAGGTAGTTAAAATGTGAAGGTTGCGTTCTCAGTAAGTGAAGGCTAAATGACTTCATCACAAGATGTATGAAGGAAGGGTTCTACATAACTTAATAAGAGACAAGAGGTGGAAACATTGAGTCATTGTACAGCATGCGGTCGGCACACTGGACTCGGAAGAGCCAGCACCCTGGCCATATTCAGGTTGTGGGGTGGAGTGGCCATCTGTACCTATCCCATTAAATTAAAATCATTCTGGACACTAAAGGAGCATCCAGGCAGGATGAAGGACTATAGTATCATGGAAGGCAATGGAAAATAGTGTTTCAAAAAGGAAGTCAGAGTTAGCAGTACAAGCTTCTGCCTAGAAGATAAATATAGTAAGTGTCTATCAACTGTAGTGACTTGGAAGACATTGGTAACCTTGGGGAAGTACATTTCATTGGAGTGATGGGGTGGAAACCAGATTGGAGTGGACAGAAGCATAAGAGATGGGGAAGTTGAGGCAGTAAAGGTGAACAACTCAACACCTATATGAAATTTGGGAGATCAAGGATTTAGCTAGAGTTAGACATGGGATCAAGGGAGAAATTTTCCTTAAATGGGAGGTAGTTGAACTGACGGACAGAGGCTGGAAGAGAAACTGGAATTGAAGCAGATGATGTCATCACGTCTGTGAGGGGGAGGGGGATGGAATCAGAAGACAGGACATGGTATGGGCTGATACTGAGTAGGGTAACACTGCCACCGATAAGAGGAAGGCAGGATATACTTAGTACCTGCTCCTGGCAAACAACAAAGAACACAGTTCCCCCGTCCTCAAGAAGCTGCAGTCCAGTTGGAGGGGCAAGACTTTGCAACAGAATAGAATAACTCTGTCTGTGATCAGCCTAGGTAATGAGTGCTGTAGCATTTCAGAGGAGATCAAGGAAGTTTTCATGTGAAGTGGCATTTGATTTGGAACTTGAAAGCAGAGTAGGATTTTCCCAGGCTGGAGATATAAGTGGTAAGAGAAAATAAAGGAGAAGAAGAGCCCATTTCATGTAGAGGGACTGGCATGAACAAAGGATTGAAGTGCTGTACTTCAATGAATTTATCCTTCAGCAAAGAAACAGGGACTTCTTTTTTATGTTTATTATTATTTTTTTGGACCTGCACTCTGATGGAGCACAGCATTTTAGGGGAAGAAAGAGACCTTAGAGATTATCCTGTCTAGTGTCCTTATTTTTCTAGGTATTGAAAATTGAGGTCCAGAGAAATGGAAGTGACTATTGAAAGTCACAAAACTCAGAGGCTTTAGTTGGGCTTTGGCTCACAAATGTAGCATCCGCAACATTACCTGTGTTATAAGAATAAAATACGTTCAATAACACTGACTCTTATTGAATTACATCAGACCTGCAAGGGAGTGAAGATCAAAAGATGTTTAAGATTTCAGTGTATTTGTTTTTAAAGAAATATGGTTACATAGTCAGCATGGTTATATTCTAAAAAATTTTGCTGTGGAGTCATTTCATTGCACACTGATTAATGAAGAAATAGGAGAAATTGTTATTAAGAGATTAACTGATAATTTTCTGCAATTGTGGGCATGTCTTATGCTTGTCTCCTGTTCCTTGGCCATTTTAAGCCCCAACTGACCAAAAGTGAATTTGAAGAAAAATTTATGTCAACCGAAAGTATATATTTATAATGGAAGAGGAGAAGGAAATAGTAGTTTCCTATAGCAGCTGTAACAAATTACCACACACTTAGTGGCTAAAAACAACCCAAGTATATTATCTTACAGTTCTCAAGGTCAGAAGTCCAACATAGGTCTCAGTTGGCTAAAATCAAGGTATTGGCAGAACTGCATTCCTTTCTGGAGACTCTAGAGGAGTATGTGTTTCCTGCCCTTTTTTTTAGCTTCTAGAGGCAACTCATATTCTTTGGCTTGTGGCCTCCTTCCTCTGTATTCAAAGCCAGCAACATTAACCCTCTCTGATCTTTTTCTGTAGTTACTAGAGAACTTGACCTGCCTCCAAGCACAGCCAGAAAAGAAGTTCTCTGCTTTTAAGGACTCAGATGATTAGATTGGACTCCCCTAATTAGTTTGGGATTATTGTCTTATCTCCTGAAGATCCTGAACCTTAATCACATCTGTGAAGTCCCTTTACCATATAAAGTAGCAAATTCACAGGTCCGGGATTAGGACATGGACATATTTGGGAAGAGGGGTTTTACTTTCCTTACCATGAAGAAGAAGGAGGAGGCAAAGAAATACTATGGATTATTAGAGAAATGACTTACAGGTAATTAGAGAAGAATATGAGCGTCAAAAGCGAGTATAAATTCACTGAATCAGAGCAAATATCATTTTCGTATTTAGCAGAGTTACTGGACAGACAGATGTGGAAAATGCCAGTGACAAATTTGTCAGCCTGTTTTTTTCTCTGAAGACATTCTTGTGGAAAGACGAAGGAATGTGTGTAAGATGTCAATGCAGTAAGCTCTCTTCACAACTCATTAAACAACTGATGAAAAGTGGAAATAGATATAAACCTGAATGAATGAAGGCCCCCGATGTGTCACAGGGCTTTTTGTCCTTGGTCCTTCTTAGTCATAGCATTCTCAGTGACTTAGATGAGGACTTCAAGCTCAGGCTTGTCAAATTTGTAGGTGACGCAATGAGTTTAAAAAGGGGAAATCTTAATAAACTGGGAAGATGAAAGCACCTGAACTGAGGCAGTAATAAATATGAAATATTAAATTTCAGGGAGAAAAGCAGTTAAATACAGGATGGATGGTACTAGATTTGGTATCAGTAAAAATAAAAAAGAGATAACAGCGTATGTGTGTGAAAGTAAGGGTGTTATCAATGGCATCAGTTAACAATTTTTGAGCATCCACTATGCATTGGAGACTGTGCTAAGGGCTTTATGTATGTCATTTAGTTTCACCCTCAGAACTCATAAGGAAATTAAAATTCTGTTTCACAGATGAATTTAGGGATTGGAGATCTGAAGTAACTTACCCGAGATTACGTAATTATCTGTCAATACAAATTCAGGTCTAACTCCAAAGCCCATACTCCTGTAACAATCACAGGAGTGTTTTCAAAAAGTTGAGGCATTGTGTTAGTAAGAACACAGTGTCCCAAGTCATTATAGAACACATGTTGGGTATATCTTCCACTTTGGGTTCTTCACAGTAAGAGATTTAATAGACTTGAATGTGCAAAGAAGAGTATGGCCAGGGATCGTGAGTGGTTTAGTTTCTTTTGCCTAAAAACGACTTGGGTTGAAATGGATGGCACAAAATTATTATCACTTGAGAAAAATATTTGAAGACAGAACAGGGTTTTCTCTTCTGGAACCATGTAGGGGCAGGTTTTGGTTCAAGGCAAGTTGATGATAAAGATTTATGTCATGAAGCCAGCATTCAAGGGTAGGTTTAGTGTGGAAGTAGCAGCCGGAGTGCTTTCATCTTCAGGGTTAAATAATGCTTGTCAGGGATTGGTGCTCAGTTTGTGTCTGTTGAATGTGTGAACGAGTGACTTTGCCAGGGACGTCATATAAGAAATTAGTGAATTCAGAAGCAAGTTATTTCAAAGTTTGGAATTTTTCTTTGATTTGATTTAGATGTTGGCTTGAGATAAGCAGGGCAAACAACCTGCAGCCTTGGGTCTGCTTTCTTCACCTAAATGGAAGTCACTGCCAAGTTCTGATGGCCTGATTCACACTAAGTTCTAATAACCGGAATATCAACATCAAAAGTATTTTATATTTGCATTACTAAGAGGTCTTTTTCTAAACATGTTGACATTTTAATGTTCTTGAGTGGCCTCCATTATTTTTCCCTTGCTTTTTGGCAATGTTGGTTAGATAAATCATAGAAAAAAAAAAACAAATTAAATTTGTAATCTAGCCACTTTCAGTAAACAAACTGGCAATATAAGGGTCCTTAGGGGTTGTAGCTATGACAGTAACTGCCTTGAGTCAAGTGGAATTTGTTTACAGGTTTCATTTATAAAATGAGTCATAAACCATGGAGCAGTAAAGACCAAGAAGATACAGGCATGGAAGGAGATATCACAGAGCTGGGGCAGAGGTGACAGTGGCCTTTATTCTATATTTGAAGAGCCTAAAGAAAGGCCATTGTCTAGCTTTAATGTGTTATTATTCATTAATAATAATAAAGAAAAATAATGTTGAGGCCATACATGTATCAAAATCCCATTGTTAATACAAGATACATAAATATTACTAACTTGTGGTTCCAGTAGTGTAAGACAGCTGAATTTCCCCTAACATCTCTGCATTTCTTTTGCTCTATTTTGATGCCTGGCTAGTGGACCCAAGTGGGAGGGATGTCACTGAGTTGGCAAGAGTAAGACTTTTAAATCCACTTACCCAACCCCCCGGTATTTTATAATCCGTTATTAGTAACCCCTGCCATTATCATGTCTTATGAAGTTCATTATGAGACCATATCACCATAGATACTTACTGGTAACTCATTGGTACAGTTATTTAGCACTTTGGAAGGTGCCACATTGAATTTTAATTTGGGGGATTCCCAAGTCAGTTTCCCATTATAGTCATCCTAGGAACAACCACTTACTCATTTGTCCAAGGTGCTTGAAATTTCTACTCTTGAAGTAATTCCTTTAGTTTTCAGAGAAGACTATTTAGGAAAGTTAATGCTAAATCCCTTGAATAGTTAGTTTATCAGATTAATTTGTCTATCTTTTCTTTCCTAGAATCCCCTCTGTAGCTCTCAGGATATGGACAACATAGTCAAGCTGGGTAATTGAGGAGAGTTTAATGAGGGGGCTGTTTACCAAGTGTATGTGGCTTAGGAACAGCCCATGCTAGTGACACATGGGCTTCATTACCATTCCTAAGCCTGATGGTGCAAGGGTCAATTACTGGAACCTGGAGAGATAGCTGTACGAAAAGGGTGCCTGAAAATTGCTATCACATTTGGTAGATAGATGAAGCAGGGAGTAAGCTAGAGATTACATATCCATACTTCACTCTCCTCTCTCCTGTCTCCTGCTGCTCCCCCACGTTAACTAAAGCCACACAAAACCATAAGGCAAGGAAACCATTGATGTCCACATAGGTCAGTCTCTTGAGGCAGGAGAGTGGATCTGGAGGAACAACAGCAAGAGATCTAGCACAATCTGTAGGAAAATCAGTGTTCCCAGATCACTGTTCTTGACTTCCTTCTCATAGTCCTGTTGCCATGAGCCATCCCCTTTATGGTATCTTCTACTTCACCCTATAGGCTGATGTCCAGAAAACCCTACCTGAATCTGCCCAAGACACTTCATTCTTAACATGCCCCGAATGAATGAACCATCACACTCTTCATCTTTATGCCCTTTATTCAACCTGCTTCTTCTCTTGTATTCTGTCATAGTTAAGGTATCACTATCTTGGTGTCCATGTCAGAAATCTAGAGATCATTTTATACCACAGTCTTTCCCTCACATCATCCAATCCCCAATTCTGCTGATTTTATCTCCAGGATCCTTTTCTATCTAGCTTTCTATCTAGCTCCTGTTTTCTGTTTCTACTCCCACTTTTCTGGGTGAGGTCATTACTACATCTTATAATCTGTGTTCTGACCTCCAGTAAATCCTACCCCTTTTCTTAAAGATTCGTTTATTGGGGTGCCTATGTAGCTCATTGGGTTAAGCTTCTGCCTTTGGCTCCCGTCATGATCTCAGCGTTCTGGGATCGAGCTCCACATCGGGCTCTCTGCTCAGCACGGAGCTTGCTCCCCCCTCTCTCTCTCTGCCTGCCTCTCTGCCTACTTGTGACCTCTGTCTCTCTCTCTCTGTCAAATAAATAAATAAATAAAATCTTTTTAAAATTTTAAAAATAAAGATTCATTTATTTATTTTAGAGAGAAGGTGTGTGTGTACTAAAGAGGCGGGGGAGGGGCAGAGGGAGGGGCAGAATCCTCAAGCAGACTCTCCACTGAGTGTAGAGCCCGAGGAGGGGCTTGATCCTATGATCCCAAGATCATGACCTGAGCCAAAACCCAGAGTTGGTTGCTCAACCAAATGAGTCACCCAGGCACCCCTCCCACTGTTGTTGTTGTTTTTTAATTGAAGTGTAGTTGACACACAGTATTACATTAGTTTCAGGTATACTATATTGTGATTCAACAAATATATACATTAAGCTGTGCCCACCGCAAATGAGGCTACCACCATCTGTTACCATACAACACTATTACAATATGGTTGATTCTATTCCCTATACTCTGCCTTTCATCCCTGTGATTTATTCATTCCTTGGCCGGAAGCCTGTATGTCTCACTCTCCTTCACCCATTTGGCCCATTCCCCTCTGACAACCATTAGTTCTCTGTATTAACTGGTCTGCTTCTACTTTTTGTTTGTTTATTCATTTGTCTTATTTCTTGATTTCTACATGTAAGTGAAATCATATGGTATTTGTCTTGCTCTGTCTGACTTCTTTCACTTAAACATAATATTCTCAGTCTATCTGTCTTGTAAATGGTGAGATCTCATTCTTTATTATGGCTGAGTAATATTTGTGTGTGTGAATTTTTTATCCATTCAGCTACTGATAGACACTGGAGTTGCTTCCATATCTTGGCTATTGTGAATAATGTTGCAATAAATATAGGGGTGCATATATCTTTTTGAATTAGAGTTTTTGTTTTCTATGGGTAAATACCCCATAGAGGAATTACTGGATGATAGGGTAGTTCTGTCCTGTTTTGTTTTTGTTTTTATTAATTTCTTTTCAGCATAACAGAATTCATTGTTTATGCGCCACACCCAGTGCTCCATGCCATACGTGCCCTCCATAATACCCACCACCTGGCTCCCCCAACCTCCCACCCCCCGCCCCTTCAAAACCCTCAGATTGTTTTTCAGAGTCTATAGTCTCTCATGGTAGTACTGTTTTTAATATCTCGAGGAACCTCCAATTAGGCTTCACCAAATTACATTCCCACTAGCAATGTACAAAAGTTCCTTTTTCTCCTCCTCCTTGTCAGCACTTGTTAGTTCTTGTCTTTTTCAGTAAGTTCTTTTTGAAACTCCAACTCGCATTGCCATCAGAGTGTATATTTGGAAATAAAATTCTGTTCCATTGATTCATTTATTTAGAAAATATTTATTGAAAACTATTTATGTGCCAAATATTATGCTAAGTGTTGGAAATTTAGAAATAAGACATGTTTTCTGCCTTTAATTATAATCTCATGGTAAAGAGAAGTAAGGATAGATTGATAGAATTATAAAATAAGGGTGAGGGTGTCAGAGAAAGCTCCTTAGGGAAATTAACAGTTACGTTTAGCCCTGTAGCACTAATAGGTCTTAGGACCTAAGGAAGGAGAGGAAGAAAGACAGGAAAAGATATTTTAGGCTGCGAGTGCAACCTGGTACATGTTCTGAAAGCAAGGGAGAGCGTAAAGAACTGGAAAATTTTAAAGTAATATAGTGTACGTAAAGCAGAAAGCATGAAATCTGTGGTCAGACGATGAAGGGTTATGTTAAGGATTTTGGACTTCATCTCAAAGATTATGGGGACCCCTGGAGGACTTTAAGCTGGGGCTCAGCATGATCAGATTTGTGTTTTGTAAGGATTACTCTTGTAGTTGTTTGGCAAATGGATTTGAAAGGAGTAAGACTGGAGGCAGATTAATCAGTAGTTAAAAGCTTTCACAGAACTCAGGAAGTAGCAGTAAATACATAATGATCCAAAATATATTAAAATTGGATTTTTTGTAGGATCCATTGAAGGATTGAACTTGAAGAATGAAAAAGAAAAAGGAATCAAGGCTGATATATGGGACTGTGGCTGGAGACCTGGATGAGCAGTGCCAATATTCACCAAGGTAGAGAATTCAGAAAGATGAGGTATAGGAAAGTCAGATAATGAACTCAATTTGGACACACTGAATTTGTGGTTCTTACGGCCATTAAAGTGGAGATAGTGAGTTAGATATTCATATCTAGATTTTAAATTATAATAAGAGATGAGGTTTCTCAAGTCATGCCTATTGAGGAAAAATAGACTCCATGAAATACCAAGTTTAAAGCTTATTGGAGGAGAGAGAATAAGTGTTCAGAGTTTCAAGGCCAAGCTCTTAAACTGTAACTTTTCTCTCCTACTTTGTCTCGTGCCAATCCCCAATTTACATTTTAAATGTTATTAGTTCTCTTAAGTTCTATTAGGTCTTTTAAGTTTTATTAGCACCAAGCTGCTAGTGGTTCTCCATGCGTATGTAGAGTCCTGTTCCTTGGATATCTGTCTGTTGCTTGTTTTTAGTGTTTCTTCCTCTACCTAGAATACCTGTTCCCCTTCTTTATCGGGCTATAGCCTCACTAGCTATCAAAAGTTACCTGAAGTTTGTCTGCCCTGGGAAGACTTGAGTTCCCTTGGCTGATTTAGATGGCCCCTCCTTCCTTTGCATAGCTTTTGTTTGTGTATCTATTCTAGCACTTATCACATGGTATTGAAATCATCTATCTAGCTTAGCATACAGATTGTTCCATGGGTTCAAGAATGGCGTTGCAGGTTGGACTCCCCAGGAAACAGATTCTGAGATGGAGTTCAGTATACAAGATGTTTATCCAAAAGCACTCTTGTGGAAACACCTGTGAAAAAGAGAAGGAAGCAGGAGGGGGCCAAGGGAGAAGTCAAACCTTGATGCAAGCCTAGTTGTCTCATCTGACACCATAAAGAACTCTGGAACTAAGCAAGCCTTTCAGAGTTGCTTCAAATTGGGTGTGGGATGCTTAGGTCTCCCCTACCTGATAAGTCACTGGGAGGAGCTGAGCTGTGATTGTCCTCCTCAGACAGGCTTGCAATCTCTAATTTTTTAGACACACACCCTCCTTGCTCCTTGCATGGAATCCTGCCTGCTGCATGTATTTACATTACTTCTAGTCCTTTGAGTTTGCTACTCCTGTCAGTTACTAACAGGTATTTGTTAAACTGAACAAAAATCACTATCACTGCATCACACTTCTCTAGAACATTCATAAACATTTATTTAATCCTTTAAAACAGCCCTCAAAGTTAGATATAATGATCACCCCCATTTTACAGATGAAGAGGCTCAGTCCCAGAGTCATTCAGTGATTTGCCCATGGTTTCTAGCTGGGAAGTGGCAGATTTATGACTTATATCGAGTGTTCTGATTTAAAACCTCATACTCTTCTGCTGTGACACCTGAGGGTGTTGAAATGTTACTGATGGAAGAAGACTGGGTGGGAATAGGTCTTGACTAGTCTAGGCTAGATGGAAAGGAAAAATATGTCTTAACAAAACGAAAAATATTCAGGGAGAAAGAAGCTAGAAAATTTCTAAGCTGGCAGCCTTGGAAAGGGAAACTATTCTTTCAGGACCTCCCTTCCTTAGAAGGTTTCAAAGGAGTTAAAAACAATTAGAGCTGCAAGGGAGAGTAGGCTGATGATCAAAGGGGAGAGCAGTGTAGGAAAATAACAACATTTCATACACAGCCATGCACACACTGAAAATGTGTCAGCAACGCGAGGTCATTGTTAACTGCCAAGGGTAAGACTGAAATAGATTGTTAAATGAGAGACAATATTGCCAAGGCTGAGTTGTTTGCCTGCTTCAAAAGGACAAAATTCTGAGAGTCCGAATGAAAGAAAATTTATCCAATTGACTATAAAATAGAAATATGATGGATCCAGTGCTGGATGTGGATTAGAACTTTTTTTTTTCGTTACACTAAACTTGTCTAGTCAAAAGACTTTGAAAATAACATTTTTCTTATCTACATAACTTTAAATAAAGGACTTTGTTTTTTAAAAAGAAATTTGCTTTTTATTAAAATGCTAGGAGGTAAAACTTTTGTCTTTATTAAAAAAACATTTTAAATAGTTATGTAATATTTGTTTCAGATAGGAGAGATTTAAGGACACATACAAGATATATTTTTCAGGTAGAGCTAGCTTGCTGATGAACTGCGTATGGAGTGTGAGGGCAGGAGAAGAGTAAAAGTTGATACCAAAGTTTCGGGCCTGAGCCCAAAAGAGATGCAGAAAACTGTGACAGAAAGGGCAATACACATGGTAAATATCTGGATAAATATAATATTTTCTTTCTTAAAATCTTTAAGATTCTGATGACTGTCAAAGGCAAAAATTGTAACATTGTGTAATGGGATTTTCAGTGTAAGGAGATGTAATATGTATACATACTATATGGTTGTAAGATTTCTGCATTTTAGGGCACCTGGGTGGCTCTGTCGTTAAGCGTCTGCCTTAGGCTTAGGTCATGATCCCAGAGTTCTGGGATCAAGCCCCGCATCGGGCTCCCTGTTCTGCAGGGAGCCTTCTTCTCCCTCTCCCACTCCCCCTGCTTGTGTTCACTCTCTCGCTATGTCTCTCTCTGTCAAATAAATGAATAAAATCTTAAAAAAGGGGGGGGGGCACCTAGGTGGCTCAGTTTCACCTTTGGCTCAGGTCATGATCCCAGGGTCCTGGGATCGAGCCCCTCATTGGGCTCTCTACTCAGTGGGACGCCTGCTTCCCCCCAACGCTGTCTGCCTCTCTGCCTACTTGTGATCTCTCTCTGTCAAATAAATAAATAAAATCTTAAAAAAAAAAAAGATTTCTGCATCTCACTTGAAGTGGTGCATCTCACATGAATTCTAAGTAAACTGAAAAGTTGGGCAAGTGATTATAATCCCTAGAACAAACTCTAAAATATTTATACAAATAAATAAAATAAAAATATATTTTTTAAATCCAATAAAAGGCAGAAAAGGGGAGACAGGAAAAACAACACAGAGAGAACCATCATAAAACAAATAAATGGCAAAGCTAAATCTAAATAAATCAAAAATTTCCTTAAATATAAATACTCTAAACACATTAATTAAAGATAGGTTTTTGTACAAAGCCCAACTATAGGATATCTGCAAGGAATTCACTTTAAATATAATAATATAAACAGGTTAAAAACAAAGTGATGCAAACAGATGTACAATATAAATACTAATAAAAAGAAAGTGGGAGGTGCCTGGGTGGCTCAGTGAGTTAAAGCCTCTGCCTTTGGCTCAGGTTATGATCCCAGGGTCCTGGGATCCAGGCACGCATGGGCTTTCTGCTCAGCAGAGAGCCTGCTTCCCCTTCTCTCTCTCTCTGCCTGCCTCTGCCTACTTGTGATCTCTGTCAAATAAAAAATAAAATCTTAAAAAAAAAAAGAATTAAAAAAAAAAGAAAGTGGTACTTACTGGCTTTATTAATATCAGACATAGATTTCAGAATAATCAAAAATACTAGAGACATTACATACTGATAAGAAACATCAATTCACCAAGAAGATATGACTTACCAAATGTGTATGCATCTAAAAACAGCTTTAAACTGCATGATAAAAACTGATAAAATTAAGTGGAGAAATAGTTAAATCCATTATACTTAGAGACTTTGAAACTCCTCTCTAAGTAATTAACAGAACAAGTAGACAGAAAACCAGCAAGTATATAGAAGATTTGAATAATACCAACACCTATTTGACACATATAGAACTGTTCACACAATGACAGCAGAATATACATTATTTTCATCATCACATGGAACATTCACCAAGATATGCCATATTTTGGGCCACAGAACAAATCTTAACAAACGTAAAAGAATTGCAGTGATACAAAGTATGTTTTTTGATCACAACAAAATTAAACTATAGTAGTGGAAAGATATTTGGAAAACTCCCAAATATTTAGAACTTAAAAAACATACTTCTAAATAATTCATAAGTCAAAGAAACTTCCTAAGAAACTATAGAATCTTTTGAGCTGAGTGAAAATAATACAACATATTAAAGTCTGTGGAATTCAGTTAAAACTGTGCTTAGAGGAAAATTTATAGCACTCAAATGTTTATATTAGAAAAAAAGGTCTCAAATAAGTAGCCTTTCATTTTAAGATACTAAAAAATAATAAACTAACCTCAAAGCTATTAGAAAAAAAGAAAATTGTAACAACAAGAACATAAATCAATGAAACTGAAAACAAACATTAGAGAAAATTAATGAAATTAAAATCTAATTATTATTTTTTAAAAAGTAATAAGGATCTGGCCAGACTAAGAATAGGGTAGAGAGAGAGAGAGAGATGACCATACTGCTAATATTAGGAACAAAGGAAGAGAATATCACTACAAACCCTATATTGTACTGAAAGTAAAATAAGGGAATGCTATGAACAACTGTGTCCATAAATATGACAACTTAGACAAAATGTACCAATTCATTAAATACAGCAAACTACAAAACTTAAGAAGAAATAAATTACCTAATAGTTCTACTTCTGTGAAAAAAATGTAATTTGTACTTATAAAACTTCTCAAAAAAGAAAACTCTGGGCCTGAGTTATTTAACTAGTGAATTCTTCCAAACATTTGTGGAAGAAATTATCCTTCTACACAATTTCTTCCAGAAAGTGGAAGAGGACAGAACACTTATCAATTCATTTTATGAAGTCAGTATTACCTGATGCCAGAACAAATATAGTGCAAGGAACCTATAGACCCTCATGAACATAGACACCAAAAATTCTACAAAATATTAGCAAACTGAATCCAGTAATATATAAAAATGTAACACATCACAACCAAATAAGATTTACTTTTTTTAAAAGATTTTATTTATTTATTTATTTGAGAGAGAGAGCACAAGCAGTGGGGAGGACCTGGGGGAAAGGGAGAAGCAGAATTCCTGCTGAGCAGGGAACCCAGTGTGGTGCTCCATCCCAGGACTCTGAGATCATGACCTGAGTTGAAGTTAGATGCTTAACTGACTAAGCCACCCAGGCGCTCCAGACAGGATTTATCTTGGTAATGCAAGGTTGTTTTAAGATTCAGTGTATGACTATAATTTACTACATTAACAGACTAAAGAAGAAAAACCAATTAATCATTTCAATGATTGTAGAAAAACTTTTTATATAATTCAGCATGTATTCATGATTAAATTCTCAGCACTTTAGGAATAAAAGGGAACTTTTACATGATTAGGGATATCTATAAACACCTGTAGTTAACATCATACTTAAGAATGAAAGATAATAATTTCCCCTAAGACTAGGAACAAAGTGAGGGTGTTTGCTCTACCACTCCTATTCAAGGTTCATTATGGAAATCCTAGCCAATGTAGTAAGGCAAGAAAAAAAAAAATAAAGGTATTCAGATTGGAAAATAAAACTTTCCAGATGACATTATTACTTAAGTAGAAAACCTTGAAGAATCCACATAAATGCTCCTAGAACTTAAAAGTGAGTTTGGTCTCCAGCTAGTAAGATTAAGATACAAAAAACAATTGTATTTCTATATAATAACAATAAACAATTAGAAACCAAAATTGAAAATTAATACCATTTATGATAATTCAATAAGTAAATTAATACTTAGGTGTAAATTTAACGGGATCTGTACACTTTAAATTATGAAACACTGATGAAATAAATAAAAAGAAGGCCATGCTTATGAATTGGATGATTCAATAGAGTTAAGACATCAGTTCCTCCCAATTTGATCTATATATCTAATGCAATTCCAATAAAAATCCTAGAGGGTGTGTCTGTCTGTATTGGCAAACTGAGTTTAAGATTTATGTGGAAAGCCAAAGTAAATATCCCATAAAATTTTGAAAATGAAGGAAGTTGGAAGGCTCACACCATGACATCAACACTTACTATAAAGCTACAGTTATCAAGGAAATGTGATATTGATGAAAATATAGGTACACAGTTCAGTGGAATGAAAGAGAATTAGAAATAAACTAAGAATAGAAATAGATTCACAAAATTATGGTCAGTTGATTTTTGAAAAAGATACAAAGGCAGTGCCATGGAGAAAAGATAATCTCTTCCAAAAATAATGCTTGAACAATTGGACATCCGTGTACAGAAAACAAGATGAACTTTGATCTATACTTCACATTTTTACAAAACTAACTGAAAGTGGGTCATAGAAGTAAGTGCAAAACATGAATTTATGAAACTTTTGAAGAATGCCCACGGAAAAATCTTTGTGGGCTTGAGTTAGGTGAAGAATTCTTAAATACGAGACTAAAAGCAAGATTTAAAGGAGAAAAATTGACAAATTAGACTTTCTCATAATTAAAGACTTTTTGAATTGTCAAAGTTGCTGTTAAGACAGTGAAAAGACAAGTCACAGGTTGAGGGAAAAGTTTGCAAATCATATATTTGGCAAAGACCCTGTAGTTACAATATATAAAGAACTTCCCAAAATCAACAGTAAGAATACAACCCAGTCTTTGAGAAAGCAAAAAATTTCAACAGACACTTCATCAAGGGAGACATATAGAAGGCAAATAAAGGCATGGATTCTCAACATTATTAGGCATTAGTCATTAGAGAAAGACAAATGAAAATCAGAAGGTAAATTACACACCTACTATAACTACTAAATTTAAAAAAGAACAAACAACTGGCAATAACAAGTCTTGATGAAGTTGAAGAACAACTAGGACTCTCCCCCATACATTGCTGTGAGAATGCAAAATGGTATAGTCACTTTGAAAAATAGTTTGGAAGTTGCTTATCACATTAAACAAACACCATATGATCCAACAGTCCCACTGCTGAGTATTTATTCTGGAGAACTGAAGACTTACATTCACACAAAAGCTTGTACAAAAATGCTTGTAGCAGCTTTAGTCAAAATTGCCAAAAATTCCCTTTAATGAGGGAATAATCACTGTGGTACATCCATGCAATGGAATACTACTTAGCAATAAAAAGAATAAACTATTTCATACATCCAACAAGTTGGATGAGTGTCAAAACCATTCTGCTGAGTGAAAGAAGCCCAAGTTTTTGAAGTTACATACTATGTGATTCTATGTCCATGTCATTGTGGATACGCTGAAGCTCTGGGGATGGAGAACAAATCCATGGTTTTCCGCGGACAGTGGAGGAATATTTGACTAAAAACGGAGTAGGGGAGTGATGGAAACTGTTTTGTGTCTTGATAAGGGTGATGGTTGTATGACTGTCTACATTTGTCAAAACTCTCTGAATTGCACATCAAAAGGTTGAATTTTATTGTATGTGGATTAAAAATAAACATTTTAGGGGCACCTGGGTGGCTCAGTTAAGCTGCTGCCTTCAGCTCAGGTCACGGTCCCAGGATCCTGGGATCAAGCCCTGCATCGGGCTCCCTGCTCAGTGGAGAGCCTGCTTCTCCCTCACTCTCTGCCTGCTGCTCTATATACTTGCCTCCTATCTCTCTGTCAAATAAATAAATAAAATTTTTAAAAAATAATAAAAGAAAAATTTTAAAAGTAACAGTATAGTTTCAGGTTAGAAATCACACAAACACATGAAGTTGGGGGAAGAGAATCTATCTTCTATGCCCCTACGCCAATGGGGCTTGAATTATTTTAGAAAAGTCTGTAGATAAGTAATGCAATGTGTGCTGTTGGGTTAAACAGCAGGAGAATCCTTAAGCATATGGGCTAGAAAATGCACTGAAAAGTTAGGGTACTAGTTAGGATTTACATGTGTGAAAGGGGTAAAGTGGCTTGCTTGATGGGTGTCTTAATCTGTTGTCATCTGCTATAATCAGATACCATACACTGGGTGGCTTAAACGATAGAAATTTATTTCCCACAGTCCTAGAAGCTAGAAAGTCCAAGGTCAGGGTACCAGCAGATTCAGTATCCCTAACCCCGTCTTTTTTTTTTTTTTAAAGATTTTATTTATTTATTTGACAGAGATCACAAGTAGGCAGAGAGGCAGGCAAAGAGAGATAGAAGGGGAAGTAGGCTCCCCACGGAGCAGAGAGCCCGATGTGGGGCTTGAACCCAGGACCCCAGAATCATGACCTGAGCTGAAGGCAGAGGCTTTAACCCAGTGAGCCACCCAAGCATACACGGCAGTAACCCCATCTTAAGAGCTTCACCCTCATGACTGATTTGTTTCCTCCTAAGGGCCCCATCTCTGATACCAACTCGTTAAGGATGAGGGTTTCAACATATGAATGGGGGAGGGGGTAGACACAAACATTCAGTGCATAGCAATGGACTCCCTCGAATTTGCCCAAATTGAGTTTGCTTGTGTTGGTGATATGGGGCTAGTTCCCTTGGCCAGGTCTATACTAAATGGAACAACAGCTTTTCTGGAGTCCGAACATTGCCTAATCACATCCCCTTACCCTCCTCCTTGTTCACCAGTAATGGAGGCTGGGTTCACCAGGCAATCAGTGTCTAATTGTGTTTCCACACAGCGGTCTCTCTAAAACATTGAACAGCTCTGGGAACAATGCACCCCATGGGGACATTTCCCAAATTAATGCTCTTATTTGTTATGGACCCATTAAACTAGAGCAAACAAAGAAACTAAAAACCCCAAAATGCAATTATCCAGTTTTGAAATGAAGATTAGTTAGAACCAAAAGTATATGTTAAATTGCTTAAAAGACCCAAGGGTTAAAACATAAGTATTAGAAGATCAATGAGAAAAAAAAAAAAAAAATCAAGCACTCTCAACTGAAATCTTGCAAAGGCTTGGCTTTCATAAATACATGACTTATGGCTTTTGGTCTCAGTTCTGCAGGGAAGAAATGTTGGTTTTCCAAAGTCCTTTGGAGGGAGAAATGAAACTAAAAATGGATGTTTTCAAAATATAAAAATAAATTGGAAAATTATCAAATGAGATTTACTTATTCATAAAGAAATATTTATAGATTTCCTACTAATATTGAACCTCAGTTAAGTTTCAGGCTTTTCCTTTCGGACCAGAAAAGCATCTGTTCTTGGTTGTTGATTCTGTTCAGTGCAGTGGCCTAGTTACTAATTATCAAGGTAGGGAATGAGATGGACGTTCTTTTGTGGAAGTTAAGGAAATTGACAAAGACACATATGTTCCATCTATTTCTAACTGTAGGTGGATTATATAAATGCCTTTGAATAACACCAGGATTTTTCTACTTAAAAACTTTGGGGTTTGATCTTGGATGCTGGTATTCAGATCTTCTCCATTCCACCCCATGGAGTACGGATGGCTTGATATCGGGCATGTGTTCTACAGCGATCCCGCCCATGCTCGTGTGTGCTGTGCCAGAATCCTATTTCATAGTGTACTGGTTTCTCAATGTTGGTTTTTCTCAAGAGTATTGGTTTCCTTGGGCTGCCATAACACAATACCACTGACCGTGTGGCATAAGCAACAGAAATAAAGTTCTCATAGTTCTGGAGCCTACCAGTCCAAGACCAAGGTATCCGCAGGGTTAGTCACTTTTGAGACCTCTTCTGGCTTGCCTGTGGCCACCTTCTCTCTGTGTCCTCCCATTGTCTTTCTTTCCTTTGTGTGTGCACTTTCTTGGTGTCTGTTTTGTGTGTTTTCCTCTTCTTAAAAGAACACCAATGAGATTGGATTAGGGCCCACTCTAAAAGGCCTCATTTTAGTTAATCACCTCTTTAAAGGCCCTTCCTCCAAAAACAATCATATTTTGAAGCACTGGAGGTTTCAGCACAGGAATTTGGGCAGGGAGAGGGAGGATGCAATTCAGCCTCTTACACTCCCATGTAATCTATTTGCTATCTCTGCCACAAGAGTGTAAATGCAGTGTTTCACTTAAGAATAATTAAAAAGTGAGTGTAACCTACTTTTTTTTTTTTAATTGCAAATATTTGCCGACCCCTGAACTAGAGTATACTGCTTTAAAAAGATTTATTGCATGATCCCATCTTCAGGCAGCGTCCTGAGCTCTCAGGGCAGTGGAACAGGCAGTGCCCACTGTGAGCAATCCTCCCCTCAGGGGTACAGCAGGATCATCTGGAAATAGTTTCCCAATGCAATCTGTATCAAGTCTTCATTGCCACCCCAGAGTCAACCAAAGCCAAGAGCTGGAGGCGACTGCCCTCAAACACTGAGTCAGCATCCCTGCCTTTGGGAGTCCTCCTCTACCTCCTTAGCCTGGAGGGGAGCCAAGACTGTAAAATCTAAAAATTTTGAGCCACAGTGATTCTATCTCACTGGAAAACATTGCAAACACACTTGCACATGCACGCACACAGATTGGGAGACGATTTCTTAACGAACTTTAGTTAACAGCTATTGTTACTGAAGAGCCACAAAAACCATTTATCATTTAAGAAATTACCCACACTCACAGATTGAGAGCTAGGAATAGTCCCATTATTCTAAATGTCACATCAAGGGAACTTACACTGAGAAATGGGACAAAGGGATGGTTAAGGGCTACGGATGGGTATTTAGCAAAGAACATACAAATGTATTTCTCAAGAATTGGTGAATTCTCCAGAATTATGCAACAGATTTTGGCTCAGAAACAATACTCTTGAAACAAAGCACTGGCCATATTTTAGCTACCTACTGTGCTACCTTTTTTTCCCCCCCTAGATAATGTATAGTATTCTTTAATTCGAGGAGCACATTTTAGCATTTCTGGAATTGGACTTCCATCTTGCAATAAATATAAAATTTAACAGAATCTTTCTTCTTCTCTTCTTCCTCTTTTTCCTCCTCTTCTCCCTTTTCCTCCCTGGAAAACCCTTATTAAGGACCTGGTGCATTTTATAGAAAATGGTGTCTTAGAATCGAGGTAAAGTCTTTCCAATGTGTTTGAAGTCCGGTTTGAAGACTAGCATTTCCATTTAGTTCTCATTTGGTACACAGTGTAGATGCTGATGATTTGCCCTCCAGGATTGGAAGGAACCTCAGTGGATCTGTGCTCTGACATTCTCTTGGGTCTCTGCTCTTAGCAGGGTTCTTATCAGTGGTGTGTCCTCATAAGGCCCTGAGAGGACTAAGTCCACCAAAGGCCATGTGATGGACTGGCAAATGCCAAGTTCCAGAAAAAAGTACAGTGATCTTGATGGCAATACAATATAATGTCTCTCTGCTTCAAATCTATACAAATATGTATTTGTATAAATATAAATTTCAGAGGAAACCTTTGTTTTGCAACATAAAGTATACTCTGTGTGTATCTATATATACACATATATATCTCACACACATAATTTATAATATATAATTTTATGTAATTTATCTAATAAAGATAAATATAATATATATGTAATTTCTAAACAAAAAGTAAAAGCTACCATCTCACTGTAAGTTAGAATAAAAGAACATTAGCTCTAAAATCACTGGAACATACTAAATAATTACATCAAAAATAGTCTAGAAAGTACTCTTCTAGAACAATCTGCCTCATAAATTAGCATGAGAGTTTATTTGCATATATACTATGGGCATATTTGAAAGTGTGTGCGTGTGTATAGCATATATGGCATATGTAACATTTTAAAGGGAGTAAACACCATGTAGTTAATTCCCATGGCAAACGATAATTTCAGTGTTTTTGCAACATTTGACAATCACTTCATCTTTGTAATACCATCTAAATTAGCATTTTTAAGAATCCCATATATTACTTAACAGAAAAGGCCTAAGTAGTATCAAAAGAGACTGGAGGCAAATTAAGTTTCCTTTTGTCCAACTTTGTGTCACTTCCTGCCTCCATAAATAGGGAAAGCAAAATATCTGTGCTTCTTATTCATGTACATCTGCCAAACCAATTAACACCTCCTGAATGTTATCTTAATTGCATTTATTAACATAACATTAACATAGCAGGGAGATAACATTCAGGAGGTATTAATTGGTTTGGCAGGCACTCTTGAATGGGGAGCTAGGAGAAGGGCCCTTCTCAGTATCCGCTTTTTTTTTTTTTTTTTTTTTGGGTTGTGGTGGAGACAAATGAGATTACATTAGAAGAGAGAGAAAATATATCTTAACCAAAATGGCAGCCACATCACAGGGTCACTTGGTTCTCCTTTCTAAACGTTGCAAAGAGATGCCCGGCTCTAAAGCCTGGCTCTTTGACAGTTCACCCAGATGCCCTCTCCATAGCAGTGGCTCTTTAGAGTTCTGACTGTAAAAAGGCTCTGGAGGTGGGGAGGCACAGAAGTGCCTCTCGGGGATGCATTGAGCTACAGTCATAAATTTTGACAGCGCCATAACTGCTTTAAAAATAATCAGAATAAGTTTCTGTGATGACAATCTAATACAGCTCCCATCCTCATAGAATCATAGAACTATAGAATGTTATAACTAGATTCACCCATCCATTAATTCATTGTTGAGCACCTACTGTAGTCCCAGAACTGTATAATGCTGGGGTGGAGAGAGAAACGAGACTCAGTACCTGGCTCAAGATGTCTAGTTGGCACAGGAATTACCATGTAGATAATGATTGCAGGTGTGTGGCTTACAGTAGACACCCAATACGTATTTATTACGTGAATGATTCATGAAACATTATCATTGTGGCTATCTGGTGGTGGTATGGAGGATGGGAAGGGTGGGGTTTATGGACACATGTATAACAAGGCAAAACTGAAGACAAGAGATGATATGGAAAGAGTTGAATGATTAGGGACCAAACCAAGGGAGAAACACTAGGAATGAAGAGGAGGGCATAGGTAAAGAGGTCCACGTGAGAAAAATAGCAACATTTGTTGAGGGTTTTCTTTGTGCCAGGGAGAGCTCTTAGCACTTAGTATGAACTTAATTTTCTTAACAACCATGTAGGGCAGTCTTATTATTATACCCATTTTAAATGAGGAAATTGAGTATGGTAGGCTGAATAATGACCCCCCCCCAAGGCTGTCCCCTCTCCAATCCCCATAATTTGTAAATGTGTTACATTACATAGCAAAAGGGACTTTGCAGATGTAATTAGGTTAAGGATTTTGCAATGGGGAGATTATCCTGGATTATCCAAGTAGGCCTGATGTGATTCCAGGGTCTTTATATGAAAAGGTTAGGAGGAGTAGAGCCAGAGTCAGAAGATATAAGGATGGTAGCAGAGGTCAGAGAAGAGAGAAAGTGCCACACTGGAGACCTTGAAGATGAAGGGGCCATGAGCCAAGGAATGTGGGTGACCTCTGAAGGGGCTTTTCCTGGGTACTGTGGAAGAGACTTTCTTCATTACTCACCCTTTTCTCTTTGTTTCATTTTCAGTATCTCCATGAGAAAATACTTTAATTGTACAGTATCTTTCCATTTTATTTTATTTTATATCTTTCCTTTAAAAAAAAAAATTTCCCCCAGCCCCCAGTACATTATAATTTTCATGAAGTCCATTTTTGTATTGTACACCTTTGATGCAATGCCTGACACTGCCTGGATACAACAAAAATATACTTATTAAATGTGTTTTAAAGAAAACTAGGAAGGGAAGAAGCTCCCCAGTTTTCTTAGGGTGACGTGGTTCCTGCTTGTCAGGGTGTGTCCTCCCAGAGTCAATAGACTTGCAATCACTTTGTGACCAGGAAGTACACCTGCTCAGATCTCTCTTCAATGAAGAATTTTTTGACCCAGCTATTGGAAATGCAGTCTTCAGATAGACTTTAGTTATTACAGCCTTCAGGAATTACCTCACTTGCAGGAAACTATCTTGCCCAAGGTTACATCCATCTTGGGATGGCCCATTCCCAGTAACTGGTTGAGATGGGTATAACAGCCTGACCATTTCATTCCAGAATGAGGCAGCTCTGGCAGGCCATTTTAGCTCCTGGCTGAGCTGTTCGAGTTTGCCATTAGGCTCATATTGTGCTTGATTTCTGCTCCCACTTTCCTTCCACAGGTGTTGATTCCAAGGATACTCCTTGATAAACATCCTATGCACTAAACTCTGTCTTAGAGTTGGCTTCCTGGAGACCCCAATCTCAATCACTAAGCATGAATTCTTTCACGAGCCAGGTAGTTATAAATAAACAAAAACAGAATCCAAAATTTGAGAAAAAATTGTGGAAGAGCTTAATGTTAAGGAAATCCTATCCATTAACTAGTACCTTTTCAAAGAGTTACGAAAAGCCTGCTATTATTAAAGATTTATCAGTGGGATCTCTCAGTAGGCTGATGCCCCCCCACACCAACCCCCACCAGAAACTTGGTTTGACAGTCACATCAGATCTCGCTCTTAAGTATCTCTTGAACTTGTCTATTTGCATCACTGTCATCCTTTTAATTCAAGTCACCCATAACTTTCCTCTCAGGGAATGAACACATGGGAGTTTGTTATTTTGTCTCCCTCCAATTTTTCTCCATACTGGAATGGTCACTATCCAGCCTAGAGCTTTGTAATAACTCCCCATCATCCTAAGCACAGAGTCCAACTCCTTAACATGGTGTCTGAACACCTAATTGGGCTTCTTCCTGTTTCTAGACTCATCTGTGGCATGCCCTAATCAGCCTTCCCCTTCACCACAGCTTCCTTTGTTTCCTGCCAAAATTCCCCATACTGTCCACACTGGTGCAGAGGCCCATCCTGACCTGATTCTTTTTAAAACTCTAGTTTTGAATTTGCCACCACTCTCCCTTCCTGCCTTACTAAATGACATGACTTGTTCTTGTTTGCCTTGAGCCTTTGCACACGTCGTTCCCTTTATCTGGAATATGTTCCCTTTCTCTTCCCACCCACTTCCCCAGCCTTCTCCTTGACAAATTTATTCATTCATTCATTCATCTCATCTCATCTCATTTTATTTTATTTTATTTTATCTCCACACCCAATATGGGGCTGGAACTCATAACCCCTACATCAAGAGTCACATGTTCTACCAACTGAGCTAGCCCAGTGCCCCTACTTCTACTCACCTTTCTCTGATTCCCTGAGGATGAATTTGGTACCTGTCTTCTTTGCTGTTATGGCACCCTGTACTTGGTCTTTTCAATAGCTTTACTATTCATAACTGCCTCTAAACTTGGTTGTCTCAGCCACCAGAATGAACTCCTTATTCATAACCGTGAGTATAGCAACTAACACAGTACCTAACACACAGAAGGTACTTGTTCATCAGCACTTGTTGATGAATGGATAAATAACTGAAGTCTCATGAAAACCCTAATATGTAGGAGGCAGGGCAAACCTTTTTGGCCACATTCCAAATGGAAATTGAGGGTTACTTAGCCACATTTATATTGCATTTAGGTCTTCTGATAGCAAATCTGGTGCTACTTACTATAAATGCTTTGATCATTCATTCTTTCCACAGTATATGATTCCACAAATATTTGAAAGCCTAGTGTCTTGGGCTCTATTACAGGTGCTATATTGACATAATCTCTCTTATGGAGCTTACGTTCTGGAAGGAAAGGTTGACAGTAGACAAGTAACAAACTAATGTTGAGTAGAGGTAAGTTCTGTGAAGAATATGTGATGTGGTGATATGACAGAGCCACAGGATGTAGAGGAGAGTGTTTTTTTCTAAATGGAGATTAGGGAATCAATGTCTCTGGAAGGCGGTGACATTTGAAATATATCCGAAAGATAAGAAGGAGCCAGTCATGAGACAAGCCAAGGAAGAACCATGGTGGCAAAGGAAAGAGTATGTGCCAAGCCGCACAATGGGAAAGAACTCTGTGTGTTCAAAGATCAGAAAGAAGGCCAGAATGACAAGATCCCAGTGAGCGATGGGGAAAGTGATGGGAAATGCAATCAGAGTATCAGCCTAGATCATGTAGGGATGGTAGATCCTGGCCAAGAGTTTCGATTTTGTTCTAACTGAAATGAAAAGCCACCAGAAGATTTAAAGGAGGGGCTGGTAGTTACTTAACCCAGTCTGTGATAGACTGAGAGTCCTAATGATACAAGACTCTCAGTCTATCTCAACCAATCCTTGAATGATTAGGATTTCAGGAAACAAAATCTCATGTAATTTGGAAAATATATCTAGTGAGATAAGATCTCTAGAAGCTGTGTGGATGCAGTGGTCATTTTACCTGGAGAATTACCATGATTTTATGGTAATAAATCATGATTATGATTTCTACCCATACCTTCATACTGATAAACCCTGTATCCCAATTTCCAGCCCCTTTATTTCTAGTTGCCTGCTGGACAGCTCCTCCATTTTGTCCTGAGATTTATGTCTTAAAGGCAGATCTATTGGCTTACTCACCTACCCTACCATACGGTGGTATCCTCCTTTATATTTAATGACCTGTTTATTTACCTTTTTAACTTATAGGCATCCTAAATGACAACCCAATAACAAAACCCCAGTAGCAAAAACCCAGCTGATGACCAGGTCCTACTGCTTCTACCACCCATTATTTCTCAGACTCAGCTTTATTGTCCTTGCATCTCTTCAGGTTTTCATCCGCTATCTATCACCTGGACTTTTACAGTCACTTCCTAATGTATCATTCATCTTCTGTACTCCAGCCCCATTTCAAATTATTGCCAGATGAAATCTTTTTTTTTTCTTCTTCTTCTTTTTTTTTTTTTTTTCCAAAATACAGCTCTTTTCTGTTTTATCTCCAGTACAAAAATACCTTCTTACTGTTAAATAATCAAATCCTATCACCAAATGAAATCCTAGAGTGTATCTTTCTGGAACCTTCTTCTACAATTATACACACAATACACACAAATTAGATTATAACCTAATTCTGTTTGGTGATCGGTCTTTTTTAAAAATAGATTTTCAGTATTTCTCTAAATGAATTAATACACATCTACATCATTTTTGGTGGTTTTATGTTATTTCACTATATGGATGTACTGTAATTTACTTAAATAACTTCCTTTTGAGAGCAATTCAGGTCATTTTGCTTTTATGAATGATATTATGTTGGACATGATTCTATTATTTATCTACTTAAATCTCTGTCCCACTTTCTTCAGAAAAATCTACTTGAAATGGCACTTTTGATCACATATAATTTTTTTTAATGTTTTAGTGGTTTTACAACTTATAATTGTTTTCAGTTGGAGACTTTTTGGTATGAAACAATGGTCTGAATGTTGTTTCTCCTAAAATGGTTGGCCAGCTTTCCGATTATTATTTATAGCTCAATCCAACCTTTCCCCGGTGATTTGATGTGCCAGCGCTTTGTCATACACTAAATTCTTACGGAACTTCAAGTCTATTTCTGGGCTATCTATCCTATTCCATCAGTCTGACTACAAATTCTAGCAAAGATGCCCTGTTGCTTTAAATTCACTGGTTTTCTAATAGATTTTAATATTTGATAGACCACGTTTTCCTCTGCTTGCTCTTTATTATTATTTTTTTTTCAGTATGGCAGAGGTTTACTCCAGCCACTCTGCCCCCACATTTTATTTTCCAAATAAAATTTAACATCATTTAATCAAGTTTAAAAAAATTTTTTTTGTTGAAATTTTTACGTTGATTGTATTAAATTTATAAATTGTTTTGGAAGAAATTGGTATCTTCAGAACTGTCTTTCTAAAATAAATCTGGTCTTATCTTAATCCTGCTTAGAAACCTGTCATACATAGTTCCCCCTGAAGGGAAAGTCATATTTCTTTCAATGGCATGCAATACCTTACCTATTTTCACTCCTGCATACCTTCCCTTGTCCTTCAGAGATTTAGAAAATCGTAGATTATAATACTTCAAAGAACATGGAGTAGTTTGTTAGAATCTCAAATTCATGGCAATGGAGATGTATTACAGAGAATGCTCTGGCAGTTTGAAGATGTAATTTGGAAATCAGTCTACCTCATTTGCAAAGTTGTAACTGGAGCTAGGAGCTCCCAAGCTTGATTGCGTTTTGGCCTGTTAAGTCCATCCAGTGGAAGAACATCAGTTAGAACCTACAAGCATTCCAAGAATATGTGCATAATCAAGGCTATCTTTCTTTTAAGTCCTGGGAAAACTTTGACTTTCTAAAGTTTGGCTCCTGCCTCTTGACATTAAAGAAGAAAATTCCACTAACTGCAAAATAAATAATTTGGCTGCTTTGTGTTTAGCTTACAGCATTATCTCCAAACCCTGGCCCTGGTAAAAGTTTCTGTTGGCTCTTTTCATCCCTCCTCGCCCTTCGTTGTTCTCCATGTGTTTCCCCATTCTCTACCATGTACAATCTGGTGGTAGAGATCTGGGTCAGTGATAGCGGGTGAGCGAGAAGGAAATGAAAGGGAATAGAGAGAAATGTTAAGAAAACTAACTTCGCAATGTTAAGACTTGCTGAGAGGACTTTAACTCTCTTTTAAAATGTCTTTTTGTTTTTAAAATTATTTTTAATTATTTTTAATTTTTAATTTTTTAATTAGTTAAATTTCAGCTGCCCTCCAAGACATAGGATAACATGTAAGAATTCAAATGTAAACACTCTCATGGGATGTAGATTGTGGTGGTTTTTTTGTTTGTTTGTTTGTTTGTTTGTTTTTTTCAGACATCCAGCTCGGTCCTGGATGCTCAGTGTACTTGTTTATATAAACCGTGTTAGCTCAAAAATCTTATAAAAACTCAGTCACAGTATTCGAGAATTGGATCCCATGGTTATCTTGCTAGAGTTGGGGTATGAAAACAACTCCCTCATTGCTTTTAGCACTGGAGGAGAGTAATTACATGCGTCTTCAATCTCCAGAGATTTCATTTTGGTCAGTGGTTTTAGGTTTCCCTCCAAACCATCTTACTGGGAGAGACACTAAAATGGGTACAATAGATGAACTTGTGTTTTTTTTTTCTACCTTTATTTCTTTGCCTTTTCTTCATAAAGTTGAGATTAATATTGCATAATAACACAGTTCAAAGATGGGCCAAACAAAACAGGAATAGGAGATGGATGCAGTTTATAAACTAAATCATTACCCTTGAATAATCAAAAGCTTGGGATCACAGTCTGTAAGTTGAAATGTAATTGCTTTAGACAAAATGATGCCAAAACGTTTATCGGCCTTTATTTCTATGTTTTCTGGATGTCCTACATGAGTTTCTGCAAAGAAGATACCCCTGCTTCATGATCACTATTTAAGATGAAGTTGTGAAGCTATAAAACCTTTAACTCTTAGAGGAATGGACACAATTTTGAAATGATTTATCAAAAGTCTAGAATATCTCTTTCAAAATAGTGAAAATATGGTATCAATTATTAAACATTAAAAGTAAGGGAGGAAATACAGAGAACCTGTACAATATGGTTTTTATCCTTAAGAAATATTATGTGTGCACCACAACCCTAGTTTCCCCTTTTGAGTGCAGAAGCTTGGTCATATAAGCAGGAATTTAGGAAAAAAAAAAAAAAATCAAGCCATTTGCCTCTCCCAAGATCATGAATTATAGAGATGGGGGTTCAAGGACACTGATTGCCCATACAACTCTGCAGGGAGTTGAACTGAGCTCGGTTTGAGGTCACAGCAGAGCAGCAGAGGACAGAAGATAATGAGATGTCTGGGCAGTGGGGTAGCTCTTTAGCGGCTCATCTGAGAAATCCCGGTGCATGGATGAGGCGGATGTGACTCATTGATTCAACTTGAAGCAGGAAGAACGGTGAACGACAAGGAAGGGGAACAAAGAAACACTCAAGACAGTGGGAAATAGCCGAGATGAAAACCAGTCTTTACAGGGGGCCTTACCTAACCAGGGCTAAGAGTTGGAAATGTACATTTATCTGTTATTAGTCCACTTACCAGAAGGGAATTTTTAGTAGAAATGTGAAGGGAATTTTATGCAGGAGAATGAGCGCCTGCAAAGACACATTCATAGGTTATGTCCTTTGCATAGGGAAGCAGCAAAGTTACCAAACATTATAGAATGTATATTCAGATGTAGAGGGATGCTTCTGGTTTTTTCATTGATCAAAGAACAACTCAAACATACGCCGAAGTAAGGAGGAAAAATTCACAAAACCCTCTGTACCCATTGCTCAGCTTCACCATTTTACCTATCTTGATGAAGGAAGTTGACATCAGAAGAGGCCTGGGAACATACCCTGAAGAGGGGGCAGCAAAGGCCCAAATTGTCAGCAGGTTTCCCTGACTCCCTCCAGTGTGACATTATTACTGCATTATGGCATTACTTGTTAAGTGAAAGGTATTAGCTCTGTGAATAATCAGGTAATCAAAAAGTACTTACTGCTTTGGCTTTTTATTACAGGTTCTTCAGCCACTTACATTTAAAATTTTTTTAATATATCATTATTTTAAACACACATCATTATTTTAATTATATCCAATTAAATATACCTGCATCTCCTCAGCATGCATCATTATGTACTTTACTAAAAAGCACTTTGAATCAAATTGCATACCAGCGTTCTTTATTATAATTTATGTGCACATATCTGCAGCAGATTTATACATTTTGGAGATTAATTATCAAGAAGTTTGTTTAGACTTCCAGTAAATGTGAAACTTAACTTGAACATCAGTATACTCTGGTGCTTGTAATTTTGTGGCATTTTCTAATATCATCTTGGAGGACACCGCTTTGTTTTTTCATCTGAGGAGAGTATGGGTACATGAAGAGAAGTCATTACAATTACCAGATCCATTTGTGCCCTAATCTTTAAATTTTTTCACCTCTTTTGGCTCCCCCAGATTGTTACTCTCATTTTTGACTCTCCCAAATAGGACTGAAAGATTGTCTATGACTCAGTCCCAATCCCATGAAAATAATACTGCTAAGTTATAGGAGTATAAGAAAATATGGCCCTTAGTTGATTCCTTATGGCTCCTGTTGAAGGAGTTTAGCTCTTTTGACCCAAGGGTTCATCACATTTTAATACCTGTTTTTTGCATCACTCATAGGTAAGCATGAGAAATTCTTACTATCGGTGTTCGGCATGTGACAGAGTAGTGCAAGGATACTTAAAGTGGAATTCAGCATGTTGTTTTATATTCTAGCCAGCCATCTCCTGTCAGCTCCCATCGCACCCCTTTGATTGTTTATAACAAACTGAGCCACTAAATAAACTCACAAAGGAAGGCTCAGTCTCTTGAGGTGTTGAGGGGCGACCTGTTGGTCCAGTTTGATGCTAATGTCTTGACTGGTTCCCATAGCCCAGATTCCAAATCATTGGATTGACTCTGACTTGAATCCTTACTTTTCCTCAACTCATATTCACTGGTTTTGCGTATTTCTTCCAGTACATGAACCAAAGTTTTCCTGTGTGGTTTCTGGGTTACCTCATCTCTCAAGCCCTGGCATCTCTTGTTTTCCCAAGGGAGGAAGCCTGGTCTTAAAGCAGCTTTTTGCTGTTCCCCACCTCCTTCCTTTCAAGGGAGGTTTAGGAGTTAGAAATTGGGTTATTCTGTGACCTGGGGTATGTCAGTTACATTCTCTAATCCCAGTTTTATCCCAATTGAGGGATTTGTGACTAGGTCATCTCTACTGGTTTACATTCTCTTTTGTGTTTTTGAGATATTTGCCTTCTTACTTTATATTACATGATTCTGTATATTGATATAGTCATTGTAACGGTTTTAATTAGTAACCAGATAGACAGAAAATGATTGTAGAGACCTCTTAACTTCACTGCTCCTCCTACCCCTCCTTTTGTAGCCAAAGATAACTACTCACATTCACATTCCTTGACTAATTTGTCTAATAAAACTTTGTCAAACAAAGCTGATTCTGTGGGACCTTTTAGCAGCTATAATTTGTGTATTCTATTTTGGACACTGTTAGTCATTCAAGAGGCTGTGCGGGTGAGGAATGGTGTGGGTGATCGAAAAGGCACGAGCTTTCAGCAGAAGATTTGAAATATGCACAATGAATTTTTCTTCTTGGTTTGAATAAGATTCTGTGAAGTTTGTTTTCTCCCTTTCCAGTGACAAGAAAACTTCAGGGGAAGAGATGGTGGTAAGAAGAGTAGAGGGAGGAAAAACTGTTTCCTGTCATTTTACAGATTCCAGTGTGTAAAAGTAGTCATCAGAAAGTTTATTTCCTTCTTTACAATAGCCCATGAAACTTATGTGGTTAATGGTATATTTTAGATTAAGTTTTATGACTTCAATGACAAAGTTTTCCATTGACTAGAATAACTGAGAACAAAGATTGTAGTGAAATTCTTTATTCATAAATAGATGCTTCTCTAAAGAAAAAGTTTTAAAATAATAAAGCATGACAATTTCTAGAGGCCAATTATTGTATTAATGACATAGTGAATGAGAGCAGAATTTAAAGAAATACAAATACATTGGTATGCTCCGGTTCCCTTGTTGTTACTAGTATTACTGCTTATCTGTATCTAATTATTTAAGCAGCAGTACTATTGTAGAAAACAACTTTTACCTACCCTTATCAGACCCCTTTTGGAGTGAACATAGTTCCAAGGCTTTTAGAAGGTGACTTGAGTAGCATATGAAGCTCTTTTGGTTGCCTTTCTATTGTTAATCTCTTCATTTTAGCAGATGGTACTTAGAACTCATTTTATATAAGAGCTTATAAGAATGAATCCCATTTTCAGTTTCAGTTTCTTTGATTCTTTGCCCCATGCAAAATTAGAGAGGGGGATTAAAAAAAAAAAAGGCAGTTCGTTTATGTTTTAAACATCAAACTCAGTAATTTTTTTCCCCACACAGGAAAATTTAACACATATTTCTTCTCATTAATCAATAACACCAAAACAAAACCAAAACAAAACACCAAAAACCCCCCACAAAAAACTCACAACCACTGACTAGCACTTATAGCCAAACTACGAAAGACTGTGTTACTGAAAGTAAACAATTTTGCAGCTTAGATTTTATACCCAGCCAAATTTGTGTTCCAGTGAGAGAACAAAATAAAGATATTATGGACATGACCAACAGATTACTTTGAAAGTAATATTTAAAATATAGTACTGTAAAATAATAAGAAAAGGAAAAATTAAATGAACACAGCAGTAAGCCTGGGTGGCTCAGTTGGTTAAGGATCTGCCTTTGGCTTAGGGTCATGATCCCAGGGCTCTGGGATCAAGCCTCACATCGGGCTCCCTGCTCAGAGGGAAGCCTACTTCTCCCTCTCCCCCTGACTTCTCCTCCTCCTGCTTGTGCTCACTCTCTCACTGCAAATAAAACAAAACAAAACAAAAAGCAGTAAGAAAGATGTGAGCCCCAAATTACTAAATTTATAGCTGAGTCTTAAGAACTATTGACACATAATAAAGAAAGTTATTAATAATATGGAACTAAAATTCCAACCATAAGTAGTAGATGTGGGAATAGAGGGATTAGAGAATAGGAAGCCAGAAATCTGTGGGACCAGAACTGAAGATGTCTTGAGATTCTTGCCTTGCTCAGGATGATAATAGAGATCCTGATTATTTATAGATATTGATAAGATATATATGTTTATTTATTTTTAAAAATATTTTATTTATTTATTTGATAGAGAGTATGAAAGCAGGGGGAGCAGGAGAGGGAGAAGCAGGCTCCCTACTTCCTGCTGAGCAGGGAGCCTGATATGGGGCTCAATACAGGGGATCATGACCTGAGCCAAAGGCAGACACTAAACTGGCTGAGCCACCCAGGAGCCCCAAGACATATGTATTTATATGTGAATATTAAAATGTCAAGGCAATCCCTAAGAAAAATAGGAAAAGAATAGAATACATATCTTTTTAAATGTTTAAAAAAGGAAAAAAAATGGAACAACTACCTTAATTCAACAAAAGACACAGGACAAAAGAGATTGATACAAAAGAATGATAAATGGAAAACATGAAAATAGGTTTCAGAAATACGTCATACATAGAAGTAGTCACACTAAATATAAATGACTTACATTCTCCCTTTTTACATAAACTTTTAGACTAGATAAATATATATAAAAGATCCAATTTTATGCTGTTAAAATCTGTGACATCTCCAAAGAAAAACAATAAAAAATGTTTGACAAGAATGTGCAATAATCATGAATTTGTATGCAAGACTAAGTTATGAAACATAAAGCAAAGCCAAGGAAAAAAAGAATGATGAAAATACAGAGAAGTAGATAACCCACAGTCATACTGGGAGAATTTACTATAACTTTTTTCAAAAAATGAATAAATTTAGGAGATAGAATTTTAAAACACATTTAACAACCTTGTTATAACATATGTAATTTACACATTTTAAATATTTATAAACTTGATAATCATCAACTAGAGAATTAACACAATTTTCAAGCATCCATGGGACATTTACAAAATTTGATCATGTGTGAGTCTACTGGGAAAACCTCCATTAAATTCTGAACAGCAGAAGTCACAGTTCATATTCTCTGAAGAAAATGTAGTAAAATTAGGGGCGCCTGGGTGGCTCAGTCAGTTAAGCATCTGCCTTCAGCTAAGGTCTGATTCCAGGGTGCTGGGATGGAGTCCCACATCAGGCTCTCTGCTCACCGGGGGACCTGCTTCTCCCTCCTCCTCTGCCTGCTGCTCCCCCTGCCTGTGTGCACTCTCTCTATATCAAATAAATAAATAAAATCTTTTAAGATACATAATAAAATTAAATAGTAACAACAAAAGGAGGATCCTCTATCCTTAATCTATATATTTCAAAAAAAGATATACTCTTCTAAATAACTCTTGGATTAAAGAGGAAATAAAGACAGGTACTGTTAATCATTTATAAATAAAGCTCTACCAAACATTGCTTGTTGACTGTAGCTAAAGCAACACTTAGAGGAAATTTTATAGCCTCAGTTCACTTATGAGAATGTAAGAAGGGATTGAAAAATTCAGTAATTGAGAAGAGAAGCAGTAAGATAAACAAGAATGTGCAAAAATGGAGATAATAAATTAATGACATAGAAAAAGCAAAACAATTGACTTTCTCTATAAAACCCAAAGCTGCTTTTTTGAAGTGGTATATGAAGTAGACAAAACCTTTGGTGAGTCTGATCAAGAAAAGAAGAGATAAGGTACAAATATACATTAGAAACAAGGGAGAGGACATAACTACAGATTCAGAGCAAATTTTTAAAAATCATAAAATTATACTGTCTTTGACCTTGAAATAATGTGTTCAAAATCTATTTTGAAAAGAAACACTTTTTTAGTAAAATATAAATTACTAATATTATATTAAAAGGTGATAGAAAACCTATAGGGAACTATAGAAGAAATTGTCAAAGTAATAAAAAAAAAAAATCAACCCCCTAAAAGATACACAGTCTTAACTATTTTATGAGCTTTAAATCAGCAAATGCTTAAGAACAAGTTAATTCCTACTATAAATAAATAGAAGGAAATCATCCCAACTCAGCTATCTTTCTATAAAGAGTTGAGATACCAAAATTGACAGTGACTACACACACTCTCAAAATGACCACTTTGGGCCAAGCTGCCTTATGTACATCAATGTAGAACTCCCAAGAAAAATAGTACCAAATTGAATTCATTATTACCAAGTAGTATTAATCTCAGGAATGCAATAATAGTTGAACACTAGGAAATCTTATTAATGTATTTTACTATGTTAAAAAGTTGGAGGAAAAACCATTAGTTCATCCCAGTAGTGCTAAAAAACACAGGATATAAAATAAAGTCCACATCTATCTGTGATTTGAAATAAAAGAACTTCTAGGTTAGTTAGTCAGAGAAGGAAACTTCATTAACTAGGTAGAGATATCTACCAGAAATCTAAAGCAAATACAAAATTATATGGTAAAATAGAGTATACCATTGAAAGTAGGAACAAGACAGAAAGGCTTATTATCACTACCTTTACCAAAATAATAATAGATGTCCTAGCTGAAGCTTTTACGTAAGAATAAAAAAAAAATAAGAAAAAATGAGTATAATACTGGGAAGGAAAGAACAAAATGTTTCACTGTATTTTATTTATATACATTGTCTACAAAATCCAAAAGAATCCATTGAAAAACATTAGCACTCTTCAAAGAGTATTTAGTAAGAATTACAGTATCAACTTGTCAAAACCCATCCCTTACCAGTAAGTAATCAGGAAGTATCATAAAAATGTCTTGTGCAAACAAGCAATAAAAACTATTAGGACATATGCATGCCTATATGAGGAAAAATATAAGATGTAACTGATAGTTATAGAAACACTCTAAAAATTAAGAGAAAATACCATGTTTCAGTTTGCAAATACTTAATGTTTAAAAGTTGTCAGTTCATTTCTCTCCGGTTAACCTGTAAGTTTAATGCAGTCCCAATTGTAATTCCAGCAAGATTTTTTTATGGAATTAGATACACTGATTTTTTATTTTTTTCTGGAGGGCAAAATGTAGGATGGGGTTTATGCATATATTCATTTTATTGCGTTTTGGTTTTGTTTTTTAAGATTTTATTTATTTATTTATTTGTGAGAGAAAGAGACAGCATGAGCACTAGCACAAGCAGGGGGAGTGGCAGGCAGAGGGAGAGGGAGAAGCAGGCTCACCACTGAGCAGGGAGGACGATGCAGGACTCTATCCCAGAACCCTGAGACGGTGACCTGAGCCGAAGGCAGACGCTCAACAACTGAGCCACCCAGGTGCCCCATATTCATTTTATTCTTTATATCTCACGTATATTTTAAAATACTTATTTATCTCTTTGATGCATAATAAAAGCTTTAAAAGAGAGAGAGAATGTACAATATCAGCTATAAAGATTTTGAAAAAAGAACAACGAAGAAGGACTTATTCTACGAGAGACCAGAACAGGACATGCAGCCATTGCAATTGAAATGGTGTTGAATGATTGGAGAGAAGATAGATGGATAATTGCTATCGACATTAGAGAATCCTAAGCAAGTGTGGGTATTTATTCTATGGAAAAGCTCACATTTCAGATTACGTAGCAAAGTGTGGATGATTTCATAAATGGAGCTGGGAACATTCGTTTTTGATTTTGAAGGAAAATAAAGTGAGAGCCCTGTCTCAGGAAAATGAGTTTCAATGCATAAGGAGCTACATGTAAAAACTTAGTGGAAAAGTCTTTTTTGGGGTGAAGCACAAAACTCAAAAGGGCCATTAAGGGGAAAAAGATTAGCAGATTTTTATAACATAAAATTAGAATTTCTATAGGGTTTAAGGCAATACAAAAATCTGTGACCAAAGCTTATGTCATATAGTGTATTTGTAGCTTATGTAATTCAAAATAAACTATGATCAATAATTGAGTTCTTAACACTTGTTAAAAATGCTCCTTAAAAACCACAGAAAAGGCACAGAAAAAGAAATAACACAAAGTAGTTTTTGCCCTTCATATTGGTACAGATTTAGAAATTTGATAATAGCCAGTGCTGGTGAGGGGCTAAGAAAGTAGGTACTAACAGCTAGTGTAGGTGGAAAAGTGTAAATTGATAGTTATTTTGGCAGTACTTGTTAAAATTAAAACCCGGCATTTGTTTTGTTTTGTTTTTTGTTTTGTTTTTGAGAGAGAGAGCGAGAGAGAGAGTATCCAAGCATGTGCCATGGGGATGGGCAGGTAGGGGGCGGTGGCAGAGACAGAGGGAGAGAAAGAGAGAGAGAGAGAACTTTAAACAGAATCCACTCCCAGTGGAGAGCTGGCCAAGAGGCTCGATCTCATGATCCTGAGATCATGACAGGAACCAAAGGCAGACACTTCACTGACTGAGCCATGCAGGTGCCCCAAAACTCAACATTTCTTTTAACTCAGGGTTCCAACCATGTGCACAAAATATACACACATGAATATTTATGGCATTATCAATTATAATAGCCCTAAATTGAAAATGATCTAAGTAGGAGAATCCATAGTAATTTATGGAACATCTATACTCTTGAAAGTTAAGGGGCAGTTAAAAAGAAAATGAGGCACTACTAACCTGAGAAGATCTTTGACACATAATATTTCTTTCCTAAAAAAGTGACAAAACCATATATAAGGTATAATCTCATCTATATATATTAAAGGCCAAACCAGATATAGGTAGAGGTACAGAACTGTGTGTGTGTGTGTGTGTGTGTGTGTGTGTGTATAAAATCTAGTAGGAAAAAATATATATAAAATAGAAGAAAACCTGGAAGGACACATACCAAACTGTAAAGAGACAATTCTTCTGGAGATGGGAGAAAAAGATGTGGGAGAGGGTAGATGCACATTTATTGCTGATATTTATATAAAGTTGTAGATAATTTTAATGTATTGATTGATACTCTATTTCTTATATTTAAAAAAGCTATCTCCTTTTCAAACTTCTAATTACTAAAAGGGAAAGTCATGGTTTCACTAGTTTATATTTGATGTGTTTTGTAGATAACATACCATTAAAAAAGGGAAATAGAGCCTTATATTTTTATTACGTGTTACGCTTGTGATTTTTGCACTCAGGACTGTTCATTGGGTGACAGATAATGTGCACAGAACACTAGATCCTCTGGTACAATGCCTGAGGGGCTGCCTGTTCTCACTCCAGGATTACTCTGGTTGATTTGCCTGGAAGACCAGATGCCCCCTGACAAAGTAGAGGCAGAAACACAGAACATCTTGCCCCCATGCTTTTGTGGGCCTCCTTAGTCCACCGAACAGAAATTCCTTTACAGCAAAGGTCAGCCTGGTGCTGTTTTGTGTATAGCAGATGAAAAAGTCACTAGAACCAAGAGCTTCTGTGAATTTCACACACGGAGACTCACGCCTCTTTGCCCTTCCGTGTTTGCAAGGTCTGTCATTCATGGAAGGAAGTTAGGTCGTCTGAAATAACGTGCTGTATGACTAGCCATGGGGGTTGAGATTTGTACTCTGTCCTGTGACGGTAACAAATTTAGACTGTCCAGTATAGTACAATTCCTAAACCATTTTCTCTCTTTCTCTCTCTCTCTCTCTTTTTCTGTCTGTCTCTTAAAAGATAGGCATTTTTAGATGTCTGTTTCCTATTTTAGGATATATCCATTTCTGTCCACGAGTCTTAAACCAAATAGTAATTCAACATCAGGTTTGTCAATATGAATACAAGAAGCTTAAAACAAACAAACAAAACAAATGTTCTGCCCTTCCTTTCCCTTAGGCGAGTTTCCCTGTGTTGGAGCAGTAAAGAACAACAGAAAGCGGGTTGCGCTAGGAATCCAAAAATCAGTTTGAAGCCTGCCTTCTGGGATCTTTTGCAAGTCACTTCACTTCTCCTAGGCTTCGTTCACTTTATGTCAGCTGCAAAGTGGAGAGATTGGGGGTCTTGAGGAAGAGGGGGGATGGAGAGGGGATATAGATAATGAGGGAGAAAGGGCTTTGAAAGGTATAAAGGACAGACCAGCGTGAGACTTTATATAAGCCCGTTGCTCCCCTTCTTACACACACACACACACACACACACACACACACACACACACATTGGGCTATTTGCATGCTTTGGATTTCTATTCTCTTTCATTTACATTCCTTTTAAAGGAGGTATTTGAATCCCTCAAACACATTCAGCTTTGTCTTTTGTCATACGTACCCACTGATCTCACCAGCACCTGAGGCCTTCAATTTACTTAGTTCTACCTTTTAGGCAGTCCCTGTTTTCTCCCAGAGGTGCATTTAGCTTAGTGTCAAAAGCACAGTGTGTTCCCTTTTTGTTAACTTAACCTCTGTGTTGTTTTTTAAAAATCAGATTTGCAAGAACAGGGACTCCAGAAAGCCTGTGATATGTAAATATTTAGCCAGGCAGATAGGGATAGTGAGCGTTTTCTCTCTTCACAGAAAACATGATTTTATTTGCTAAAGCTGTAATCTTGTTTGATAATCCATCAGTTTATTATCAGCTATGTGGTGAGACATAATGCCACAGGGAGATAATGAAGAACCTTCACCTGATACTACGGGGTTGATTACAGTGACCGCAGGAGAGAGTCTTCTGGAGGGGATTATGTTAAACATAGCCTTTCTATTTACAGTTGATTTCCTCGGAGCACTTTAACCGTTGGGCTCCCAGCCTAGGTAAGTAGGTCATCTGAAAACCTTCAAAGAAGAACAGTCTGCAGGTGTAGAAAGACGGGAACTGTCTCTTTCTCAGGCCTCATTAAGTCATTGTTTGATGCGCAATGCATTTATGAATCAAAGAAAAAAGAGATACTAAGGTGCTCCATTGAAGACCGTATTTCAAACAAACAGAACCCAGAAAAGTCCAGTTTGGAAACAAAGCAGGAGACCCTTCCACCCAGCTCTACGCATTAAGTCCAGTAAACTGGATTAATAAACTGACATTTTAATATAACCTACAGTTATAGGACTCTCGAGGGTGGTATGTGTGCTTGTGGAGCCAGGGGCAACACCCCGCTAGGATGTCCTCAGAGACCCTCCCGGTGGGGCAGTGGGAAGGCACCAATCCAGAAGGGGGAGGGAGGGGGTGTCCCCAGGGCGCTTCTGGGAGCCTCTGGACTGGTGGGAGAACTAGCATTGCTTTCCAGCTATCATCTTGCAATTCTTCTCTTCCTTGAAATGTCTCTTCTTGGGGTTATACACTCTGCAAGATGTCTCCCCCTGAAATCCTGTCTTCAAGGGGCCGGAAAAACCTCCTGAAAATAGAGGCTCTGTGTTCCGTAGTTCTGTATTCTGAGAGAAGCAGATGAGCAAACGGAGTTTCCAGGAATTTAAGGATCTTGCCCTGTTAAGTGTCTTCTTTTGCTCCCTTCCCACTTTTCCTTTCTTCCTTTCCTTTCTCCTCAGAATGACATTTTCTTAAAAGGGTAGATTCTGAACCCAGATACCTGATTTTAGATGCTGGCTCTGCATGACCCAGGGCAAGTTACTTATCTAGGAGTGCCTTGGTCCTCGGCAGGAAAATGAGGATCATGGTATTAGTTACGTCATATAGTTACTAGAAGGCTAGAGTTGGTTGGTACCAGTGCAGCACTTAGCCCAGTGTCTGGCACACAGCAAACGCTCGGTAAGGTTTCGTTCTTACTAATACTGTTGCCATTTCCTTCCTTCCAGTCTCTTCTTTGTCCCCTCATCACACATGAAGTGAATGTCATCTCTGTGATGGGCATTGTGGCAGGATGGGGAAATGAGGAAGAGAGTCTCCCTTTTCCAGAAAATTCACTGTGAGTCATCTCATTGGATGAGATCAGATGGGCCATCGGATAAGTGGAGGAGATGAGGTGTGTGACACACGGCCTCCAGGTTATCAGAGGCAAACTGTCTGGTGTCTGTGGTTAGCTGGGAAGGCCTCTTGAGGAGGAGACACAGCGTTTGATGTGAACACTGGAGATAACAGAGTGTCCACTCGGCTCACAGTCAAGGGACAGGTGTTCCAGACAGAGGGGCCAGTGGCTGTGTGTAAAAGACCATGGTGGGATCTGGAGTAAGAAGTTTTAGGGGTGCCTGGGTGGTTCAGTGGGTTAAGCCTCTGCTTTCGGCCCAGGTCATGATCTCAGGGTCCTGGGATCGAGTCCCACATCGGGCTCCCTGCTCAGCGAGGAGCCTGCCTCCCCCCTCTCTCTCTGCCTGCCTCTCTGCCTGCTTGTGATCTCTGTCTGTCAAATAAATAAATGAAGTCTTTTTAAAAAAAAAGAAGAAAGAAAGAAGTTTTATTAGTAGAACTGTGATAACAAAATACCAGGGAGAGGAGTGGCTCCAAACGAACTTTCTCACAGCTCTAGAGGCTATAAGTCAAGATCAAGGTATCAGCAGGTAAGGTTTCTTCTGAGGCTTCTTTCGTTGGCTCGCAGATAGTTCCCTTCTCACTATGTCCTCACTTGGCCTTTTCTCTATATCCTGATCTCCTCTTCTTATAAAGACATTAGTCGCCTTGGATACGTTCCCACCCATGTGACCTCATTTCGCCTAAATTTCCTCTTCAAAGGCCATCTCTCTAAATAGCGTCACATTCTCAGGTACAGGGGGCTCAGGTTTGCACATCTGAATTTGGGCAAGGGACCCATTTCAGCCCCTAACAGAAGGCATCCGTGAAGTCTGGCTGGAACCAGGTGGCAAGTGGATGGGTATCAGCGGATGACATCGCGATGCCTGGATCTTGAAAGGCCCGGCTTCTCCTAAGGCTAAGGAGGGTGTTGGTGTGGGGGAACGGACACTACCACTGTGGTTAGGATCTGCGGGCCGCCTCAGGCTGAGGCCTGCAGGGCGGACTGGAAGGAACCACACTGTAATGGGTCGGAGGAAACCCTGGTTTGAATTCCAGTTCCGTTTATCACACCCCAGAGCTTATGTGACTGTTGAAGGGAGGCAGTGATCCCCCAGCGAGAAGAGGGTCCCTGAGAACAAGGATGTGTGTGGGTGTGGGTGTGGGGGGATAGCTGTGGGGGGAAGAGGATGGCAGCTGCGGTGGAGAGCTGGCCTGTTGGGGGGTCCCCCGTTGCTGTGGCCGCAACAGTGGCCGCATCAGTGGCCGGCTCGCCAGGCTGGCACAAGGGAAGAAACAGCCCCTGAGTAACAGATGGAGCGGGCTCTGCTCTTTCCTTTTCACCCCAAAGGCCCCTCGGGTGTTCCTCACATAATCACGTACCTTACTCCCGTATTTTGTAAATGAGAGAACAGCCTCCCTTTCCAGCTCCTGCCAGGTAGAAGCACACAGCGGCGCCGTGCTGTTGACAGTCCGAGAATGAGATAATTACCCCTCTCCATTTTTAGAATCCAGCTCAAACTCCAGCACGTCGGTGCGGAAAAGAGGTACCGTGTCGGGAGAGCGGCTTCACTTGCGTGGGTCCCGTTTGGTTCAGAGACTGGGGCCAGGTGGCCTGCCCTGGTCTCCCCTGCGCCTGCGTGGCGCTGCTCGGGCACACATCACTCCGTCTCCTTGAGACTTGGCCTTCTCTTTTGTGAAAAGGCGAGAGACGGAGACATACCTGACTAGGCCTGGTGCTGAGGATTCATGAGAAAATGGAAAGCCCTCTGTAGTCATTAACGCATAATGCAAACGTCACTTCCTGAGATGAAAAAGAAGAGTCAGGGTGTTTGCATTTTGCAGTTTTGGTGACTGGGTAGAAAAAAAGGAAGCGTTTAGATCCCAACCCCAGTTCCGTACTGGGGTCAGGACCTTGGGCAAGGCAATCATAAATCCTGTTGTGGGAGGTGGTGTCTCCCTGTCCCCCTCCTTCCCTTCCTCCCTCCGTCCCTCCCTCAGCTCCTCTTCTCTCCGATGCTGTAAAGATTAATTGGATGGTGTCCATGCTGTCTGCCAGGGAGACAGAAAGCGTGAAGTATCATCTGGATGGGTTCGGTAAACGCTAGATTCTCCTTCCTCTGCTTTTGACAAACAGAGTGACAGCCCATCGCTGTGTTTAAACAAGTTAATATGTATGTTCCTTGACATAAGGAAGCGCTCTAATCATGAAATACAGCTTGCATGTCATTTGGTTTTGAGATTTTATTGAGTACTACTAATCTTGACATATTTTGGTTGGCACCACATTCTTGGTATTGTGGGTTAGCGGTTGAATAGTTTGCAGACTTTGTGAAACAAAATCCTCATTTCATGGTTTCGTTTGGCTACATTTTGAAAATACACAAAAACATCATGCACTTTTATTTTATAGGGATTTTTTTTTCCCACTTGTGGCTTTGGTTTGGCTCTGCCCCCCTCTTTTTCCTCGGTGCCCTTTCTTTTCTCTTTGCCTCTCTCTCTCTCTCTCTCCCCGCCTCTCTGTCTCCCCGTCCTTCTCTGTCTCTCTGTGTTACGTTCCAGTTGCACAGCCTACAAAGAAGGCTCCCAAGACAGACAAGCTTGCAAAGTGACTGAACCGCAAGCAGAAGAATCCTCTTTGTACTACTTGACGTCGGGAACGTGTTCACACCCTGGCCTAACGCTCTGGACTTCTGTGTGTGAGTGCAGGGGTTCAGAACATCTGAAGGCCGCCGCGCCGTGGCGTGACAGACCTGAAGCGCCCCAGTAGAGGCACCTGGACCTCAATGTGCAACAAGACTTCAGTCAGCACCAGCCCCCAGAGCCACTGAACTCCATGACATCATGCTCAGGCGGGAAAAGTCAACAGGCCTCTGGCTCGGGGTTCTCCTCCCCTGTTTTCCTTTCCCGGGATCTCGGTTCTGACCCAGGGACAATGTTTAGAAAGCAGAGCTGAGTTCAGGCAGCCCTCTCAATTACTTTGGCTGGAACCTTCCTGAGTACATTTTGCTATCTCTTTGCGATATAAACAGGGGCGCTCACAGTTGGCAAGGGACGCTCTTTCTGTTTTAATTTCGCAAGGCATAATTATAGTTCCAGGGTCTGGAAGCAGCATAGAGTTCTTTGGAGAACTTCACAGGGATTCTTCTGTTATGACATAGTTTATCTGGGGGGGGGGGGGGGGGGGGGGAGTAAGGCAAAAGGCATTTCCAAAGAGGAAATAATAACACTATTCATGTTAGCATGCCATTCCATATTGAGTAGATCACAAAATCAGAGTAGACTTTTTTGTGGTGGGGTGGGGGAGAAGGAGGTGTCTCGAAATGTTGGACTCATAGAGTGTGGGAAAATCTGGATAAATCCTGATGAATGGATGTGGGTGGAGAAGGACATAAGGACATAAAAATAAATGTTTTTACTTAGGAAAGCAATAATGAAGCACCCAGCTGTATCTGAGTGAATTTGTAAGTACCCTGGGCCCTGGAGATACGGAAAAAGATCTCACCGTAGTCATAGTATTCTGGCCTAAACCTAAATCATAAAATTCTCTCTGCCCCCCAAATGTTCAGTTAGAGGGCATTTAGTTACTCGGCTGATGTAGCAAGAAATCACGAACTGCCAGAGAGCAGGGACAGGGTTGGGGAGATGGGGCTGTTTCTCTGTGATGAGACCTGTTTTTATAGGTAATTCTGATGTACAGGAGGTATTAAACAGAGCAACTAAAATATGTTTTACTTGAGATTAGTGCTGGAGCGATATTCTCCCCATGGCACTAATAATCCAGTAGCTTTCCCTGCCCCGTTTGTCGCAGGCTTCCTGCTCTGTGTGTTCTGGCATAAGGGCGAGCCACTACGTCCACACCTCTGTCTCAGAAAAGGAGAGAATCACCTTTACTAATTGTGCTCATGATATTTAGAAAGGAGGGGTCTCGTGCACCTTTCCTTCTTTCTTTTTTCTTTTCTTTCTTTTTTTTTTTCTTTTTCTTTTTTTTTTTTTTTTGGTGGTGAGAAAGATGGTAAATGAATTCTGCCTTTGCAATTTAGAGCTAAGGCTGTGTAGAGAGGGGAGCTCCAGGTAAAAAAAGGCATTTCCAGAATGCTTATTGTAGAGATCCCTTTATGCACATAAGCAGGTCCGAAGTCCAAGGGCCCTACCATCTCAGCCTCTCTGCTTTCTACTTCTACGCCCCACACAGGATACACAATCCCTGCTTAATTGTCTGCTCCTCGCATACTTCAAGGGCTTGTCACAGGAACAACAATGAGAGGCCTGTTGTTGAAACCACCTCATGTCCATCACAGTGTGGGGGGGTGGGGATAAGGTCATTGTGAGCTCAGAGCATTGTAAGATTTGAGACTGTCCAAATTATTTCATTCATGTTAAAATGTAAGGAGATGAGAAACATAATGCATGAGAAGAGAGAAGTGATTTTTACATGGCCCCTTACCCCCTCTGGGATCTGGGAGCGGGCCTCTCCCTGAGAGCCCCCTTTAGCTGGAGGGGGAGTTCTCTGCCACCCCTCCCCCCACCCACTCTGCCCCTTTTGGGGTGTGTGTGTGTGTGTGTGTGTGTATGTGTTTTTCAATTTGTTAAGATGCTAAAATCTGCTTTGTGTGATTTATGAAGGAACTTGAAGCGATTAGTTTCACAGTGCATGAAAATTCCTCAGGTTCGGGGGTGGGGGGGATGGCCAATCTGTTACACTGTTTGCTGTGGACTGGATGGGAACATGAGCAGCTCGGAGCCATAAGGAGATTGTGTTGAGTTATTAAACACTTGTGGTAAAGCTGCTTATTGTTAATTCCCCGATGTCCTGCTGAAGCGATAGGATAAAATCAGATCGGATTAGATCAAAGAGCCTGGGAGCCAGCCTTTGGAGCAGATTCATTTAATCAATAAAGAGACCTCCTGAGAGAGGGTCAGAGAATAGGGGCCATCCTGGTCGCTCTGGAGATTAAGATGGGGGGGGAGTGGTGGGAAGGAAAAAACATTTATACGTATTTATGTTCCCCCGTTTTGAGGTGTAATTCTCCTCTGAAACATTTCAGCCACACTCACCAAACAGGGTAAACATTTCTGTAAGATCTCATTACTGCAGTACCCCATTACTCCAATAATGCCCTATAAAGCAGAAGTTTATTTCAAAACAAAACAAAACAACCAAAAGCAACTTCTGTTCCATAAAAAGTATTTCAATAAAAGCAATTTAGGCCTAAATGATTCCCCAAGAAACCTTAATCCCTTATGAGTTAATCTGCAACATTTCCTATTGTCCCTTTCTGAGGAGAAAGAATAGAGAAACACCAAAAGGCGAAAGTCTGGCCCCACCCCCCTCTTTGTATTCTTCCCACTGCCCACCTCCCCCTCCCCCACCCCGCCCATAATTAGAAAGCATTGTGCATTAAGAGGTATGATGCGCGTCCTTCATCCATGATTAACACTTAAACCAGTGCATATTCATTCATCTCTTAGCCCTACCAAACCCCACTAAAATGAGGACTCGTCAAGAAGGAAGTGACACCCATTAGAAAGTTAACCACAGAAAATGAGAGAAAAAATGAAGGATGGAGCAAATTAAGGATGCGAGTCCCTCAATGGTTATTGGCTTTAATGGTGTTATAAAAATGATGTCGGCTTTTACCAGGAATAATTTATATTCCGAATTAAATAAGGATATGTATCTATAAATCCATTCTATAAAACTTAATTTTCCATCTAGATATGCTGATTACTTCAGGCCCCGGCATACCTTTACCGGTTGTTAATTACCACGGGATGGTTTAACACTATTTTCCAAATCAGCATGCATGCATAAAATGACTGCAATCCAATTTGACACATTATTAGTGATGATTATTGTCATAGATAAATTAGATTGAACAGAAAATAACCTTCATCCTTAGCATGTTTTAGCTCTCAGAATTAATGTGATTTGGTGAACACATATAAATAAAAATCTGATGAGTCCCTGCTGACTCCGGGGCCTGCTGGTGCTGAAGTATATCAATTTCATGCAGATGATGAATTCCTTAAGCATTCAATGATAATCATGCTTGATTTGACAAGACTTTCTCATGCTATTTTAGGGCCTTAATTTTCTGTGAAGTTCTGTCAAGTGCTCATCAAGCACCCACTTATCTCCGTATCTTAACCTGGCAGCCAATCACAAGGTTGCCTAACAGTATAGCTACCGAGTGCCAGCTCATTAATATTCGGGTCACGTGACTGTCCAAGGAGAGAAACCAATCAATGGCTGATTAACATTCAGGTCACATGACTCCCGAGGAGAGTAAATGAGTTACACAGTAAGACATCAAACAAATTTTCATCTTGAAAGAGTGATTGCTTTTTCTGCTGCTGTGATGTTTGTCAAATTCGCTCTAGCCTTGTCCAATTAAGCTCCATGAGCTGAATTAATAATGAAGAGATGTAAGTACCATGCCAGCATGAGAGCTGTGAGTGGTGCCACGGAATATGAACTGCTTAAAAAAAAAAAAAATTCTTAGAATGATTGAAAAACCACATCTGGATAACTGGAATAATTGCTTTTACCATCTTGATGCTGTTTTGTACTCTCCAGTGCAAAGTGTGACCTGGGGTATGGCTGGGACGTGGTCCTTGCTGTGATACTTCAAAGATGAATGCGATTTTGGGTTTAGGATGACTTTAAAGGCATCACGTAAATCACATTAATTGGATTATTGTTTGTGACCCTAGTAATGAATTTCATTTGCACACTCAATTATGTTCTGGGGCTTTCTAGAGATGCGATCATCTCTCAAGATTTTTAAGCTGTCCCCTGAAAGGAAAGAGATTATTCTGTATTCTTTTATCCTAAGTGAAAGAAATGACTAAACCAAGTACTTTTGTGAGAATTTGCGAACATTTATGTGCGTGTGTGCATGAGCCCACGTGTGCTGTTCATTTCCTTAACATTCATAGGTCAGTCAGTTAAGTTCATGGAACTATTTCAAAATGCACAGGTGAATCTAAAGAGAATTTTCTGAAAAAGGCACATGCTTTCTTACAGGTGGTAGCCAATGACAACACTTTTGTAGTGTCAGGGAAAGTTCTATTTATTCACAAAGTCAGTTGCATTTCAACGCAGATGCGCTACTAAATTCCAGTGACATGTTTAGAATAGAGACCCTATGACTAATAAAGCTTTCACTTCTTCCCTGAAGGGAGTGAGACTTGACTAATGGTTTATTGGAATTATCAAAGAGTGTCAAATCCCACTTAATAAGTTCCAGCATGAAATTAGCTAAATTCCCAAAGGCCTTTCTAAAACAATATAGTCAAATAAAAGGTGTTACGTGCACTGGAAAGAGTGCTAAAACCAGTTACTTGTAAGTGATGAGAAATAAATCTAACTGTAGGCAGGAGGCAATGTTTATGTATACAGTTAATAACCTTCTTAATGGGACTGCTTGGCTTGGTGATTCCCGTACTGGGAGGAGAGTGAGATGTGGAACGCAGGGTAGGCGAAGGGCCATAAGTCAATTCCCAGCACGGTTAGTCAAGGATGGAAATTGCAAGGAGAGAGCAATAAATTTAAAAGCCCCAGCAAGCAGAGATCGAGGAAGGAGAGATGAGAGGTGCAAGGGGAGGAGGTGGAAGAGGAATGGTTGAGTCCAAGCTGGACCATCCCAGTACAGTGAGAACCTACTTAGTCCAAGGAACAAGGGACACCAGCAGCTACTGGAGAAGGATTCCTTTCTGACAGTTCCTTCATAATGACTCAGAAAAGAATGTTGTCATTAATAACGTCTCAGGATGAGTGAGGCCTGGAAGGAGGCATACCATAGGAATGGTTTTGGGGGGGGTCTTTGAAGGTGTGTGTGTTTAAAGCAATAGCAGAGACCCCAACCACAAGGCTTAAATTGAATTTCAGAGACTTGTGAGAACACAGCTCTGAGTTTGTCTGAAAAATCTTGAGGCACCCAAGGCAATGTAAGTTTCACTGATCTTCTTTTCCTGCATATTTTACCCATGACTCCCTTTGCAGCAGGCTGGGAGCCTGGAGCTCTGCTCACATTCAACCCATCAGCGTTGGAGCTGCTTCCTACAAGCACCCCACTTCCTGACACTTGAGAGCCTTGGAATGGAAGGCGACTCAGTCGCTTTAGAAGGCCCTGAATAGAAGGGCATTCCACTTTCTGCATAACTTTACATAATTAATAGTTTTCCATGCAAACTATTGTTTGCCTTAATTGTTGTTTCAACAGCTGTTTTCATTAAATTGTAAAGCCCGCTGTGTCTAATCCTCTGAGCACCACTATTGATAACAAGAAGTGCTCTGAAGCTTGCTCTGGAGGAAGAGTTAGTTCCCTGCCAAGCTGGAAAACTGTCATGAAGTTACTTGAAAAATAAGGCCTACAGTGGGACTGGTTGTGTAGCTAATCCATTAGGCTTTTCAAAAGAGCCGTGCTCTGTACCCTTATGGCTAAATTGACCCAACAACCAATCAATGCCTTTATTTGCTGCGTGGCTGCCCCTGAAGGGTCTTAGAGCCGGGTCCAAGTCGTAATCAAAGCCTCCATCAGGACCGGGTCCCTGATGACATAAATGGCCAAACTTTCAACGCGGCTGGCTTGGGGCCAGTCACACCATTTTGAAGATACAAAGAGGCTGTGTTGCGCGGTGGAATTCATTTTCTTGTTTACTTCCTCCAGAAACAAGAGCATCATCAGCACGCTCAGTGCATCAGATCAGACCACGGAGTTGTTGACAGAAGCTTGGCGAGGCTTGCCAGCTTTCCACAAGAAACGCTGGCTTTCTTCTCATACACCCCCTACCGTTTGTGTCTCTGCCAATTGTAGCACATCAGAGCGGCCATTGAGATAATGACCGTGAAGTCTCATGATACACTTTGATGAAGTGTAACATTTTTTAAAGGATTTTTGTCTGTGCCAAAATGATCGAGGCAGCTGACTAAAAATCGCCCCATCAAAATCAAGGCTGATGAACAACAGGCGGAGGCAGGAGCCTCCCCAGAGAAGATGGGGGATTTCGCAGCCAAAGTGTCTTTCTTTCCACGTCTCTGTGCACCACAGATTCCTTTTCTGAAAAGTCATCTTTGTTTCCGATGAATTTATGTCAGTGGCTGATGCTTCAGCCTCCAACATTTCTTAATTCTTTTTTTTTTTTTTTTTCCTATCAACCCCCAGAAGATACAGGGAACGATTCCTCTCTGACAGTTCCCTACGAACGGCTTAGAAAATAACGTTGTTCACAACGTGATCTTGGTTGGAAAAAGCATACTGGGCATTTCAGCTCAGAGGTTTTCAGGCAGAGGCTGACCCTGGACTCGTGTTCAGGTAAATTTGGATTTCTGTGGTTCAGCCAGAATGAAGAGTATGACACACGAAAGGGGTCCTGAGCCAGTGAAGGACAGAATTAGTCTGGGAATAACGTCTACGAAGATCGTGAGCTTCTTTGGGAGAAACATCACGCGTTTGTTTAATTGGTCCATCGCGATGCCCATTTATTGAACAACTGCTGTATTCACATGGAGTCTGTGATCGTCACAACAGCTCCAATTTACCACCTCCGTTTTGGGTGAGGAAGCCAAGGCCCAAGTGAGGAGCCCGAGGCCTGCAGATGTTAAGTAACTCGGCCAAGGCCAAAGAGCTGGGAAGTGGGGAAGGCAGGGTCTGACCCTTGCGCTTGGTCACATGATGTGTTCTCTTCGCATCTGTGGTTCACTGCTTCCATTGTACGTCTGATACAGCTAAGTAAATGGTGCTCAGTGGGAGAGGAGGAAACAATTTGTGGTTGAATTGTTAAAGGCGATGAATAAAATGGATTTACAGTTTGCCATTCTTACCTCTCAGCATTGCAAGGAGACATTAGCTACGTGGCATCCTTTTATACCATGGAGCAAATGTATCAGAAACCAGGTTTGGGCATGAGAGAAGCTGGAGTGAATTTTTGGCTAACCTCTGCCTGTCTGTAGTTTACCTTCTTATTCAAGGTTAAAGCTCAGGACGGGTCCTGCCCTCGGGAGGAAGTGTGGGTGGTGAGCTCAAGGACTTCTCAGAATGTCACAATTGAAGAGACACCTGTGCTCCTGCAAGTTGGTGCAGAAACCACAAGTGGAAAGGGGGTTACAGTTCAGTTGCCTCTCAAGTTTTTGTTTCTTTTGGAGCAAGAATCTGTGTCAGAGTGGGATGGAGGGGAATGGAGGAAGAGTGACAGTGAGGAAGTCGGGGAGGGGAGAATTATGCTACAAATGCTGTGTTTGAAGGTGCAAGTGACATTCCCTTGGGATTCTTTTAAATGTCTTCATATTGTTTCCCTAAGTACAGTCAAATGAAAGGTGACAAAAGCTCAGACAACAGAACAAAGGCACCAAGCTAATTTCGTGCACACATTGCAAGGAATAAACTACAGGGTTTCACTCCCCTGTTTCCAAAGAAAGCACATTTCAGGAGCCAAGATGGAAGCATCCCGGTTTGCACTTAGATCTTACTAATTATTTAGACTTTGAAAGGAAACAGCAACCCAAATCCAAATGTTGCAGAGAGGTTTAGGCAGCCAACTTTGTACACCAAGGCTTTGTGAAAGAGAAAGGGCCAGGGAGGCTAATGGACGGCAGAGGAGTGGGAAAGGCTTCTCAGTATGTGGACCCCAGGCGGGATTTACGCACAGCTTTCTGCACAAGGAAGCTTGTGTAATAGACCCTGATGTGTTGTAAGAGGTCTTTCAGCCTCCCTTCCGTACCAAAGTATGGGCATCTGCATTTTATGGAGGGTGAGTATTCTGTTGGGAGAGTCAATCACAAACTCCTTAGCCCATTTCGAATAGAAAGCACTCAGACTTGAAAGGAAAAGGACTCTAGTATATTACTTTCAGGAGCCCTTGAGTGAGGGAACCACAAAAATCCATCTGATGTTAAAGAAAACTCTATCTCAGCCCCTACCCTCACTTTCTTCATTTGTAAAATGATGGTTTTAGATTCTCTGAATCATTCCCAGCATTAAAAGTGGATACTTTTGGCATTCAGTAAGTACAGACTAATGCCTTTCATTTCCACTGATTCTAAGAGGATCTTGAAACTAATTGAATCAGTCCAAACTGACAAATAAAAAGATTTGTCACTTTCCAAATATGCTCTATCTGAGCCTTTGCTGAGCATTTCTCAAACTGTGGTCCTTGGACCGAGGACGTCAGCATAGCATGTGGTGAAAATGATCAGCCTGCCCTTGCTCCAACCAATTCCTGAATAGAAATTCTGGAACTGGGCCCCAGCCATCTGCATTTAAATAAGCCCTCCAGGTGATTTCCGTGCTTGTTCAAATCCCAGACCATTTGCTCAGGTTCTCCTGGCTGCCTGGAATGCCTTTTTTGAGGTCTGCTTGAGACTTAGCTCAGATTTTGCTTTCTTCAAGAACCCGTGCCAACATCTTGCAAACGAAATTAAGTTCTCCTTTTCCTACCATCTCGGAGCATTTCCCTTCTACCGTTGTCAAAGAACTTACTAGAAATTCCTTGCAATGCTGTATCGGTGTATGTCAATCTTTGGCCAAGTTGTGGAGCCTTGGTAGTCATAACTTGTGTATTCCTCTCCTTTTAAAACATTTTAATTTTTGGGGCGCCTGGGTGGCTCAGTGGTTAAAGCCTCTGCCTTCGGCTCAGGTCATGGTCTCAGGGTCCTGGGATCGAGCCCCGCATCGGGCTCTCTGCTCCGCAGGGAGCCTGCTTCCTCCCTCTCTCTCTGTCTACCTCTCTGCCTACTTGTGATCTCTGTCTGTCGAATAAATAAATAAAATCTTAAAAAAAAAAAAATTAAAAAAAAAACATTTTAATTTTTTATCTGTGTGGGTGTGTGTGTGTGTGTGTTCCCTTTCTTCTGAATGTGAGTTGACTTATTTCTGTGGCAGAAGTGATGGGATGCTAGTTCCAAGATAAGGTTACAAAAAGACTGACATCCATCTTGGTCATGATCTCTTTCTCGTCCTCCCTCCCTCCCTTTCTTCTTCCTGCTCCTTCTCCTGCTGTCTGTCTCTCTCTCTCTCCCCCTTCTCCTTCCTTCCTCCCCCCCCCCCCCCCCCCCCCCCCCCCCCCCCCCCCCCCCCCCCCCCCCCCCCCCCCCCGCCTCATTCCCCACCCACCAGCCCAGCCACCTTGTAAACAAGCCAAGGTTGTCCTGCTAGAAGGCCCCTGGAGGATGACAGGCCACAAGGAGAAGCATGGGATGGCTTGAGGAATGGCACCTGTGAGCGAGCATGTAAGTGGGTCCTCCACTGAGTTGAACCTTGAAGTGACCACAGCCCCTGCCCACACTTTGATTTGCAGCCTTTTGAGTGACCCTGAGCTAGACCCACCAAGTGAAGCTGCTTCTCCATTCCTGAGCCACAGAAACTATAAGATCATAAATGTGTATTGTTTAAGTTGCTAAGCTTTGGAGTAATTTGTTATGCAGCAGTAGATAACTAAATATATAGGACTGGCATACTTTTGTAGTCTCCAAAGCACATAATGGGATGCTTTGCTTATAATAGTTTCTTATATGATTGGTGGAATCTGAAGGATATTGCCTTGAGAAATTTTCAAGAGTAGTTAATTTCTAGGGTTAAAAGGGATGTATTCAGTGTTAGTCCCATGCAACATATGTTGAATAAGTCACAGGAAAGGAACAAAAATGGTGAGGGTTAGGGGAGCCTAGAATGAAAGGAAAAAGGGGAATACATATGATAATTTTGAGGGAAACTCAAGTAGGCTTCTGGACCGAGTTTTCCTGCAGTTGTGGTTCTTAAACCTGATGAAATAAGAGCTTTTTAAAAACCATTTCAAGAAGATTGAGGCCCAACTACCCAAATAAATATCTGTAGTGTGACAGAGAAATCCCAGAACGTCAGCGAGAGGCCACCATTTGAAGACCAACTGCAACAACGAAGAGTCTGAGTTTGGATTCAGCCAAGACAAGCATCCAAATGACTTTGCTTCACGTTTCTCCTTTTCTCCGAGGACGTTATCTTTGTCTCAACATCCTGACAATAGTGTGTTCTCCTCCTTAGCTCCCAACTTTGCTTTGACTAACTTCTGAAAGGAAGAGCAACAAATCAGGTGGGATTTGGGAGTAGCTGGAATTCTGTCTTCCTTCCTGTCTGCCTCTAGCCTGGCTCAGGGCACCTCTGGTTTCTTTCCCCTTTCTTATCTGCAGGAGGGCTGACAGTGCCTGAGAGAAAGGAGAGGGTTTTGAAGGCAGGCCGGAAGCTTGTCCACGGTATGATGACATGCTGCTCATTCCACCCTCCAGGAGCAGGACCTGAAATGCTCCCTGGGTGCTCCCGCAGGCTACTGCTGGCTCCTTTCCCCACACGTGTGCACACGTGCGCGCGCGTGCGTGCACACACACACACACATATGCACGCATACCCATGTGCAGACATGCACACACACAAGTGTAATGCACTCCTCTGAAAACTTGAATCACAGAGAGAATGCAGCCAGTTGGAACCACCGGTGGAACGTCCTTCTTCTGGTACTTCAGGACATAGTGGAGACTGACCTCAGAGACTGCTGACTGGGTGAAGCATGAAGACTTTAATTACAAATGAGCTTGTCTGCACTTTGCTTGAGAAAACTCTTGGCTCGGATGACACCCAATATAATATGGTTTATTTGGTGTAAGTGCAAGTATTTTTCATTTTAATTTTCTCATTTCCTGAACACAGGGCTTTCTTTCTGAGAATTGTTTCATCCCACTCTTGTTGTCATGTTTGGCTGCATTTTGAAGAGTAAAAAATTGTTTAAGAGAAAGGCTCAATTAAGTTTTATATATTAGCTTGGCAACTGCTTGTGTTACTTAACTAGAGAAAAGCCAAGTAAAACTCTATAATTCTGTGATTCAGGGCCCAGCACTTGGGAGTAAGTGTCGGACAAAATTGTTTCTCTTACCAGCTGAGAGGTGGCCTCAGCCAGGTTTTTTGAGTTTGGAGGGATTTTGAAGTTGGTGCTTTACAGAAACTGTGATCTCGTTGGGGGAGACCCTCTGGGTGCGACATGCTCCCCTTTCTCACCTCACTCGCCTGCCTCACGCTTCCCAGCGAACTTTCCTTCCGAGGGTCACTGGGGAGAAACGGCTGTTTCCCCTCCTCTCTCCTGGGCTCTCCCCACTGAGAAGAGAAATGTGAAATGTTGAGAACCCCCCCATGGCTCAGTGGGGTGAGTTAGTAGGTGAAATGGCTCCATGGGGTCATTTTCTCCTGAATTTTCAGGGAAATCCAAGTCGTGCTGTGTCCTAATGGACTCAGTTAGATTAGATAATGAATTCTCTGTGAAGCTCACTTTCCCCTTGTGGATTTACCTGAATCTGCATTTTGAGGGAAGATATAAAAACCCTTTTGGTCTCTGGTCCATGTAGTTATGTCTAATACACACTTGTCAGATATTAAAAACAATATCTTGATCTGTTTTCCACTCTTGTGACGGTTTGTCCGTTGCCTCAGCCATCAAAGCCTGTGCTACAACCAAAACCTCTGGCCTCCGCAGCTCTGAGGGCTCATTTTAGCTCCTCTGCCTGCTTGTCCTCACCTAACCTTGTCCAACTTTGATTCACTGGATCTCGGAAATGCTGAGGTGGGTCCTGCTCTTTCCCCTCTGAAACTTATTCTTGCTGCGGAAGATGCCGAGCATAGGCAGGGGCCAAACAATGCTGGTGCGCAGCGGCAATGGCGTTCAAAGAGCCAGTGCTGCCCAGCCTCTGCCTCCTCCCTCTGTTTATCCTTTTGTCAACTTGGAAGACATTTTCCAGGGCAGAAAAGCCACACATTCCTGGTATAATTTAGAGACTACTGTTAAGCAGATGGTATAAGTGGTTTATTTTTAAGGAGGTTATTACTGGTCACAAAACTTCAAGTCAGCTATTTGCAAGGAACCCTTATGAAGGAAGCCCCTGTTTGTGGCATCCACCCTCAAGAGCATCTGACAGAGAGCTTACTGTACTTTTGCGCTCAACCACATTTAATCCATTTATAAGACCCCTTTGTATGAGATGCCTTTCCAGAGGAAATTAATGTAGGATATTGCAAACAGCTTTTAAGAATGTCTTTTCTATAGAAGAATTGTGTCATTCTGAGAGCAAAGTGGGCTTTTTTACCCCCACATTGTTATGACTTGACATCTCCAGTGTGGAATGTTTCCAGCCAGTTATGATAAGAAAAGCCTGGATTTTTCACTGTTGTAGAAACCACAGTCGAAGAAAGCTATTCTATTATCTATTCACTTACTCTCCTCCTGTAAATATAAATGCATTTAAGAGATGGGTCCAAGTTTGGGGAAGAGAAGTGGCAGCACTTAAAAATCAGACAACGAAAAATTACAAGTTCAAGATGACAGTGGCTAGTCATGTGGACAACAGAAGATAAACATGTGCCTTCCAGGGAGGAAGATATTTTCTCATCCAGTAGTAAATTTTAGATTTTGGATTTCTGGGAATGAAAACAAATTTTTTTTTTTAAATTAAAAACTGACAGCAGACGCCAACTTTTGGGTTTTTTGTTTCGTAAGTAGGGCATCATAAAGAAAGCAACTACCACCTTCAATTTTATCATCCCATAAAATAAAGGACTGGCAGTGTGATATTAAAAAAAAGGAAGTCACAATCTCATAAAGAACCATTCTTTAATAAACTTATCTGTAAGTTGATTTAAATGTAAAATGTCATTACAGTGGGCTTTGGTTTTTCATTCCACAATAGACCGTTCTTATTATTTGGCCCCAGTTCAAGACCTGGTACAGGGAACCTCTGCTCCAGGTGTTACAATGTGTCGGCAGTGGAGTGAGATGACCTGTGGTCAGGTCTGCACCTTGTCACGAGTGGGTGTATGGTCTTGGGTCAGGTATTTCTCAAGTATTTCTCAAGTTTCATCTCTGCTTGTATACAACGTGGAAAGGAGTGGTCCCACTCTTCCTAAGGCTGTCGGGAGGATTCCATGAGGCAAGGGAAAGGGACTGGTGCATAATGAGTTTACAGAACTTGGCGGCTCTTATCAGAGAGGACTGGACCCTTCCAAGGACAGACTATGGACTTAAAGCAGAAGTGTTGAAAGGCATTGTCTTTAGATGAGCATGATTTTTTGTTTTCTGTTTCTGTGCTAAAGTCACCTGGATTTTATCATTTACATTTATAAGCAAAGCATTTAGCAGATGGAGAATATACATTTGGAAGAAAAGAAACAATATCTCATGCAAATGCCAGTATGGGAAACGGAGTTCATAGAGGCAAAGCTTATGGCTTTTCAAGCAGAGACACGTAAAGCCTGGGTAACAGACACAGTCTGGTCTCCAAGAGCTGTTTTTGCGATCAGCTAGAGAGAGCTCAGTGTTCCCCTCAATCCTTAGGTGCAAGAGTGCTCCCCCTACCATTTATTTTATTTCTTTTGTTCTGATTTTGTCATTGTTAGTCAACTTCTGACTAATAACTTGCCTCATCCAATAGTTTTTGCTAGAACCTCATTCTCCCCTCGCCTCTGTCCTTTCTACCTGACAGACTTCTATTCATCTTGCAAGATGGCCTCTTTTAAAAAGATTCCTTTATCTGTCATTTCCATAATTCCTTTTCCCTGATTTTTTTTCCTCAATCTGTCTTTTTCCATGAAATCGTGAGATCTCAAAAAGTAGGGATAGCATTATATCATAGGGAAGAGTTACCTTCTTTCCCAGGTACAAAGTAAGCACTTAACAAATGCTTGTGGACTGGATATTGTCATGAAGACACTGAATGAATGAAGATCAGGTTGTAGGCAAACAAATATTTGGTGGTGTGTTGTAGTAGAGTGATGTGGCTGAGCCATTTCTGTGGGGAAAATGTTCAGGTGTATTTAAACTGTTGGGAAAAGAGCACTTTCCTACAGGAAGGGAGTTACTGAACCACAACCAAGCAGTTATAACAACAGCAAGTGTCATTTATCAAGTGGTTACTATGTGTTGATACCCAATGTGTTGATACCAAAGTGGCTTACCTGCCTTATCTTCTTAAATGCTTGCAGTCGTCTTCATCCCATTATGTCATTCTCATCCCTGCTTTCCAGAAGATAAACTGAGATGTGGAAAGCTTATAAAATCTCATAGGTCACATGGGTGCTGAGTAGTGGAGCTGGCACTTGAACGCAGGTCTGACTCCGAAGCTCAGGTGCCTGTTCAGGCAACCACAATGCCAGGTAACATCCACCTCCTTGTAAGGTACCTTCAGAGTGGTGGAGAACACCACAGAGCCTGAAGTCTCCGAGACGTGTTTTTGCAAAAGCCTTACACTGCAAAGGAACATGTCTTTAGAAATACATGGAATTCTTATAGCAGGGGAGATTCTGAAAGTTTACTGATGGATGAGATGATATATTTGGGTACTTGAGAAGACTTTTATGGGGATGCAATTAATTTTGCAGCAGGCAACATCAGAGTTAAAAAAAAAAAAAAAGCCTTACAGGTATAAATGTGCAGCATGGAAAGAGAATTGTGGTAAAACAACAGCCTAAAACAACTCCAATTAATTTATATGTGAAGAGCTCAAACCCTCTGTGAATCTTACCTTGTGGCAAAGAACCAATGCCCAGTTGGAAAAATGCTAAGTCGCCAGCAATCTCCTATAAGTGAAATGTAGAAAATGGGCTCAGTTCCAGTCTTTTCATTAAAGATCTAGTCTTTTTTTTTTTTTTGCCCCACAAAGTTAAACTTAATAAACAAACAAAAGGATTAATTTTTTTTCCTCAGTAAGAATTTCTTCACTAAAGTACTGTTAACTAGCTTTGAAAAATCTGTTTATTAATGAAAAACATTGTTAATTACACCACTGATATAATCTTTTATTAATTCTGAAGTCTAAGAGGTGCCTATTAACTGGGAACAGCACAGTTTAGGAAATAAACCACAACAAAATCCTGGAAGAATAAAAGTACTTTGCCACAAATGCTTTTGACCTCTTAACATCCCTTTAATGTTCTCTGACTTTCTTGAAGACTGGGTTTATGTTGACTATTACTTGCATATTATGCACAGTTTTCTGCGGTGGTTGAGCTGGATTGAATTCTCATCTTCTCAGAATTGATCCGAATATCAGTTTCCTTTGAAGTCAGTTTTAACTTTGCTTCTGAAGTAGGAGAGGAAGATCGGGATTATTTCCCCCAATTTTCTTGACCATAGCTGTTCTTGGGATATTTTAATGGGCAAGCACCTGCCTTTTTGGTTTTTAAAGCATTCCAATGAGCCTGGAGTCTGACTGGTTTGAACAGAGAAAGACAAATACTAGGTATATGACCTCACTTATATGTGGAATCTAAAAAAAGCTGAGCTTGTAAAAACAGAGTAGAATGGTGGTTACTGGGGATTTGGGGGTTGGGGGAATTGGGAAGATGTCTAAGGGTATAAATCTGCAACTAGTAGGGAAATATATTCGGGAGGTCTAATAATGCATGGCATAGTGATTATACTCAACAAGACTGCGTTATAAACTTCAAAGTTGCTAAGAGACTAGATCTTCATTGTTCCTAGTACAAAAAATAAATAATTATGTGACATGATAGAGGTGTTAGCGAATGCTACAGTGGTAATCATACTGCAGTATATAAATGTGTTATATCATCACATCATACATTATAAGCATACACAATATGATATGTCAATTATAGCTCAATTAAAAAAATATAATTTTTTAAAGATTTATTTATTTAGTTGAGAGAGAGAAAGAACAAGAGTGAGCAAAAGAGCACAGGCAGGGGGAGCAGCAGATAGAGGGAGAGGGAGAAGCAGGGCTCCATCCCAGCACCTAGAGATCATGACCTGAGCCAAAGACAGATGCTTAACAGAATGAGTCACCCAGACACCCACCCCAAAATTTTAAAAAAAAAAAAAATTAAAAGATTGGCTTGAGGGGTGTCTGGTTGGCTCATTCAGTTAAGCATCTGACTCTTGATTTCAGCTCAGGTCTTGATCTCAGGGTCATGAGTTCAAGCCCCACATTAGGCTCCATGTTGGGCATGGAGCCTACTTAAAAAAAACAAAAAACAAAACAAAAAAAAAAACAGAAGAAAGAGTCTGGCTTGAAATCTGTATGTGGTATGGCAAAATGTGATTTTAACCTTTAAAGATAAAAGAATACCCTTTATCCTCTACTGTCCTGATTTCTTTGGTGGATAAAGATTAATTAATTGCAAGGGGAAGAAGTATGCCACCTGTAATTATGTGGTATGTGTAAGAAAAGGCTAGGTCAAGTGTATGAACACAGCTTCTTCTATAAAACAAGACCTGACTTGGGCGAATAAAAGCAACACTGGGAATCAGACCAGGGAGAGAAATCAACCCAGATGTCGCTACATTTTATTATGATAGTGACAATAGCATGAAATCACTTTTTTAAAAATTCAAAAACAACCTACACTTATTCTCAGTTAGAACTCATTATTGGTCCCTGGTTGAACTTTAGAAAGATTTAAGTTGAAAGAAACCAAGTGTTCAGAATGTACCAGCAAAATTCTCCTTAATTTAATGATTGGGAAAGAATAGGATCAGAAGAAGGTTAGAGGTAGCATCAAATCCTTTAAAAAAAAATCTTAAAAGGCCACACATCATCACATCGACAGGGAGAGGGGTAACACTGACTTCTTTCAACAGAATTGGGTAAATATTTGACCTCCAGTGTCATCACGGTTAATGTATATTCTGGACCTCAGAGGACATTGAGACGAAAGCTGTGCTTACTGATTGGCTCCCTCCTAGCCTTTGCTTGCTTGGAAAAGACTGATAATATACTTTGTCCTTAACTTGGTGAAGTTCAATTCCTAGTTGTTCAATAGCTAAGACAATAATGATCTCATCCACTGACAATTTAAGTTCGTGTGATTTGTAAATCAGTACATAATAATCATAACTTCTGGGTTAATTGTTAACTCTCAGAAGATATTCAGGGCCAATACCATCCCTTTATCTAATCTCGAGAAGATGACATTGAGTTGTAGTTGGTGCACGTATGTCCATGAAGGTCCCATAAAATAAGAAGTTGATTACAATTACATTAATATTCCTAGAACTTGTATCTCTCTTGTAATTCCCTATAAGGATGCAACAGACTCCCCTATGTTAAATTACTCATTCTGATAACTATGTGAGAAGAAGATGCACAGATGGTATTTCTGAGAATGGCATCAAAGCATTTAAAATGCTCATTGGCAACATATCGCATATTTACATGTGAGTGGAAAGTCATCTTTTGGCTACATTAATGCTGCAAAAATAAACACACTTTGGTCTCTGATGCAAAGTTTAAAGTTCTAATGGCAATATTTGTTTCTTCACTTTGCTTCCCAGGTACCATAAAAAAGTCAACATTTATCAGTCAACTGCATGTATTCAACACCCACTGTGTGTTCAGCATCAGGTGCTATGGAGCCTTAGAGAGAAAGACATTCAAGGACTTTATAGTTTAATGGGGGAGAAGGAGAAACACAAATGTGTACATGTAAACAAGTGAGGCGGGAGACATATAAACAAACACACAGTCCTGACCATCTGTGCACAGAGAGGTAGAAACTGGCTGCAAGGATAAAGGTGGGTGGAATGAGGCCGGCGCCTGAAAGGAGGTGAGCCTTGTTTTGGCGAGGCTGTGTGGGGGTTCGAACAGATCTGCCTTCCATTTCTTGAAAAATCCAGGAGTAATATACACACGCAAACAGAACTGTTCACTCCACTGGTGATGTGGTTGGTCGGGGTCTGTGGGATTTGAAGAGTGCGTATTTGGAGTGCAGGCACCTGCTCCTGGCAGTGGTTCTCCAAGTGTGCTCCAGACCGTTGGTCCAGACTGGGGCACTTGTGAGAACCCCAAATTATAAGCTTCTCCCCAGACCTACCAAGTGGGGGCTGGCACCCTTTGTTTTTATAAACCCTCCAGGGCAGTCTGAGGCTCATAGAGTCTGAGAGCCACTGCTCTGGGTGGTGGCTGAGTGTGAGTTCTGAGTGAGGGTAGGATGCCTTTGAAATGGCAGGTGCAGAGGCCAGCGGATGTCTGCAGGAAGCATTCTAGAGATGAGAGCAGCTGGTGAGGAGGGGACAGTGAGTGAAGGCCTCAAGGCTCCCTCCAGAAATTTTAGGAGGCTACCTGGAGTCCTCTGACATGTATCTCAGAGCCCCTTTCTGAGTTAAGGTCTTCAGAGAATTCTAACTTTTGCATTTCCTGACTTTTACGAGCATGTTGAGTGTTGTAATTCCATGAGGCTTTTAGATGTAATTTCCTTTGCTTTTAAGGAAAACATGAGATGGTGGGGAGGGGTGTTTTTTAAGGGAGGGGTGGTGGCTGGTAGTGAGATGGCAAACCATTTTCAAAAGGAATAAAACATCAGCAGAATTATTCTTTAAAGACATTGCTGCAAAGCCCGTATACATGTACTGAAACATAATAGAAGAAGAAGAAGAAAAGCTAATATTTATAGAGCTTTGATGATGTGCCAGGCATGTTCTAAAGTACTTACATATATTAATTCATTAATCCTCATAGCAGCTTCTGACGCAGGGCCAACTATTATTTCCATATGATAAATGAGTAACTATAGCACAGAGAAGGTAAGAAACTTGCTCGGGGTCACACAGCTACTGCTGGAACTAGAACTCAGACACTGATGCTGTGTTTTGAACCCATACACTATTTTATCCTGCAAGAACTTAAACACTGGATGATAAGTATTTTCTGTTTTGAAAAAGTGACTCATTGTTGTGAATTGTTTGGCATTTGAGGATTAGACTTCAGGGCCTGATGACTTTCTTATTTAATTTTCTGGTTGGCCAGCCGAGTATTTCCCAGGTCTACCCAGTTCTCACAGAAGGTAGCCGAGGCTGACTTTTGGGTAGAGTAAATCAGTTACAAAATAAAGGTTAGGCTCAGCGCCCAGAGCAAAGCTTGAAAAGATTCTGGAATGATCTCCCCTTGGCCCAGAACCATTTAGCTTGTCCTCGGCACCCCCTACAGGGCTTAGGAGTTCCTAGGAGCCCGGTTTTCCCCTGAATGCAGGAAGAGGGGGTTTCATGGGATGGAGGGAGATGGGAGAGGAGAAAGGAAGGCCTAGGCCAGTTTGTCAATAGGGTCTTGTCCCCTATGGGTCATTCTCAGGAACAACAGTGGTCACCGTGTTTTGGTGAAGAGCATGGATTTTGGGGGTCAGATGACCTCCTGGGTTGCAGGCCTGGCTCCTTCACTTACAAAATGCAGATCATATATATTAGTTCTTGTCTTAGTGTTGAGACAATGGAATCAAGGCTGCACTTAAGTTCTTTAAACTAGACTGGGCACAGAGTAAGCGCTGAGGGGCTCCTTCTTATTTCCTGATCTCCTGCTACCTGCCTGGCACCATTCTGAAGCTTTGGGGAGAGCACTAATGACCAGCTAAAACTACTGCTCACAGCAACACTGTGACTTGGGTATCTACCATTTTGCAGGGGAGGAAACAGCATCAGTGGGGTCATTCACCCAGAGTGATCCAAGCAGGGAGGGGCACAATGAGACTTTCTCTCTGCGGAGCCCAAGCTGCTGGCTTGGTGGCTGCACCGTCCCTGTCCCACACGTAGCCCGGGCACCTTTGGGCATGTGCGCTGGAGTCAAAGACTTGGCTGTGGGGTCCTGGGGAAACTACTACTGAGTTACAACCTTGTTTGCACTTTTAAAAAGGCTGGATTTGAAGCCTCTTTTGATCATTTTACTCATAAACTTCTGGCCCTCTGGGTGAGTCCTCCCCATAGATTGTCTTGTGGATGTTATCGGCACAAGAGGTGTTTGATGGGACCCGTGATTTGCTTGTCACTTTCTGCCCATGCAAGTGATTGATGAATGGTCTGAGTCCCACAGGAGATGCTCTTTGAGGGTATGAGAGTAGACCCTGCTGTCGCATTGCCTGACACTTCTCACACCTTCCGTCACACTGTCACTGACATACTGACATCATACACTTGGAGCTCGCGGTTCCGTGTTTAGCTATAAAGGAGCTGGTCCAAATCAGGAAAGAGAGAATGTATGTCGGGCTTCCATGTGACCTCTCACCTCTGCCCAGGCCTGGGTCGCTGTCAAAGTCATTGCCAGGCACACCGCTCAAACTCATGTTGCTGCAGATCTAATCTGCTGTTCTCTGGTCATCGAGCAGAGGTGCGGACCTCTTCAGTAAATTGATTTCTTCTCCTGGAAGCTTACTGTGTCCACATCAGACAAGGCAGGCCAGACTTGGGGACCCCAAAGTAGGTATCTTCGATGTGTTGTGAGAGACTGAAATTCATGAGTGTATGAGTGGATCATTAGCTCATATCTGTGCATGTTTTACTACTATTTACACAGTAAATCTTTTGACGTTATAAGATTTACTGTAAAGTATACTGCATGCCAAGAAAACAAAGAAGCAAGAAACGAAATTTACAGTATCAGTAACTACATAAACCTAAAAATACAGACTGCACTTGGCTTTTAGGTAGCAGGTTGAAACATAGAAGGTTGCCAGTATTTGATATTTTTGACCTATAAAAACAGAATGACCCTTGGGGAACAATGAAGTTAAAATTAGGTGAGAAAGGAAAAGATTCAAAAATAGCAAAATGGAAACCCTGTCCCACCTCCCATGTTATCAAAACAAGTGATAAACTGAGGGATTTTAGCTAGAAAACCTATCAATATCTTTATTGGCGAGGGGTGGGAAATCTTTATAATTCAAGAAAGAGGAGTTTGGTAAGACAAAATATTAGAGGAAAAGTATTACCAGGGTCACTGACTTAACCCATCTGAATGAGTCTCAGTTTTCTCATCTATAGAATGGGAGCACTGTGCTGGCTAATTCAATGTGAAGACTCTGAAACTTAATAGACTCTTGAAATAGGCATGGGATTTGGAAACCAGCTCTGAGTCAGGATGCTCCACATTAGTAGACAGACAATCCTTTTTTTTTTTTTTAAGATTTTATTTATTTATTTGACAGAGAGATCACAAGTAGGCAGAGAGGCAGGCAGAGAGCGAGAGAGAGGGAAGAAGGCTCCCTGATGAGCAGAGAACCCGATGCGGGGCTCGATCCCAAAACCATGAGATCATGACCTAGGCTGAAGACAAAGGCGTAACCCACTGAGCCACCCAGGTGCCCACAGACAATCCTTTTTAAAGATGTATGGGTTAGGCTGATCAGTTTTGGATTGGTGTCTTTATATGTGTTTCCCAGACCTGTTTAAAAGCTTGACATTGAATAGAAGCATTCCTGAGTTGCTACATCCTAGGGGATTTTAGACACACAGATTTCATGGCCATTATTAAAAAAAAAAATCCATTTATAGCTTTGATTACAAACAGGAGGTGATTCTTGTTACCATCAGAACACCGAAAAACATATTCCTTCATCCTAGTAGGACAAAGGGCATAGAACACACATTTTCACCCCCTTCAGAGGATACTGAGGAGCTACATGGGTGGCGGGGTGGTTGGACAGAGAGGGAGCCTTTTCTGGGCAGTTCACAAGCCAGTCAGGTGAGAGCATTTCACAGATGCGTTAGAGAGGAGCGAAGCCTCCTTGGCGATATCATGATAACATCTGTATTTTTGAGGAAGTGCATCAACAAGGACAAACGTGAATTTTTCAAATGGGAGTATGATCCCCATTCAAGGAAGTAGCCCAATGCTGACAGAGAACATTTTCAAAATATCAAGAAAATGCCAGGTAGTCTTTCAGATGTTTAAAAGCATTCATTCTCTTAATCCTGAAAACTCTGTGAGTTCAGCATGGCTTATACAGATGGCAACAGTGAGGCACAGCCGAGATGTGAAGGTTGGTGGTTCACACAGAAATGGATTAGGAAAGCTAGCTAACCCTGGGAGAAGGGAAACTGAACAAGGAAGAGAAGCATTCTTTAAGTTGGGAATAGTGGGAGGAACTACAGGTTTCTATCCTAGTCCTGCTATGATTCTTTTGGGGGCGGGGAGGACAGAGGGAGAGAAAGAATCTCAAGTAGATTCCCTGCTGTGCTCAGAGCCCTACATGGGGCTCAGTCTCACAACCCTGAGATCATGACCTGAGTGGAAATCAAGAGGCAACTGCTTGGGGCACTTGGGTGGCTCAGTAGGTTAAGCATCTGCCTTCGGCTTGATCCCGGAGTCCTGGGATCAAGCCCCCTCTCTGCTCAGTGGGGAGCCTGTTTCTGCCTCTCCCTCTGCCTCCCACTCCCCTGCTTGTGCTCTCTCTCTGTCAAGTAAATAAATAAAAATCTTTAAAAAAAAAAAAAAAGAGAGAGAGAGAGAGAGAGAGAGGGAACTGCTTAGGAGGCTGAGCTACCTGGGTGCCCCCCACTATGATTCATTTACCAGAACGATGATACTATATGTCATTTAATTATGTTATACACACACACATTTCTCACTCTCAGCTACTCTATTGTTTTCATAAACCCTAAGATAATGCATCTTTCTAGGCGCTGTTAGCTATAGGTACCTGGATGGGCAGGGGGAGGGGCCCTCAGCTGATAGTGCAAGTTAAGTGCAGAGTCTGGTGTCCTACAGACCTGGGTTCAGATCCCAGCTCGGCTACTAACCATCTGTGTGGTCCCAGTCAATTGCCTGATGTCAACTATAAGCAAAATAGGTTTGATAATACCTGCTTCACACAGCTTCTGGGAGGTTTAAATGAGCTCAGAGGTAGAAAGTAGTTAGCACAGTCCCTAGCACATAGTAAATGCTTAGGAAACAGTGACAATAGTAGCTCTTTCTAGTTGCCTAACAAGGGAAGCCACCTCCTTTTACAATACTCACGGTTCCAAGTTTGACTGGGGTGTGACACGCTATAAACTTGCTCCTCGAGGTATTGCAGTGGACCCAATAGATGAAATATATTTAAAGTAATGAACCTGTTCATTATCTTTCCAATTTTAATGGGCCGATGAACCAGGATCTACACTAATCATGGAAATGAAGTGATAAAGGCAGTGCTACTAAGCTCAGAGTTTTGGTAGGGCAACTCTTCCCAGAGATACCTCCACTGGGTTTCCTTTTCCCCGTTTGCTTTTCTACTTCTGTGCATGAAGCCGGAGCTATGTGTATTTTTGTTCCCAGTGTTCTCATATGTTGATTTTTTTCACCTACTAAAATGTAGTGAGCTTAAGAAAAGTTCAATTAAAATGAAACATAAATATTTTCTTTCTTACTGTGTCATTAAAAACTCTCTCCCCCACTCCCTGTAGTTACTTGGCACCCACCCAAAAGAAACATTTTTCCCTCTTGGCCCCCAGTGTTTAAAGCATAGAGGAAACAGATCTGCTTAGTCTGTCTCGACAGGATCCTTACATGGGAAGAGGAGCAGAGGTTTCCAAGGACTGGAAAACAGAGTACAAAGTAAGGAAAGCAAGGGAAGAAGAAAACGATGGGGAACGCAAGCAGAAAGAGGGAGAGGAGGAGATGTCCATTGTAGGCTTTCCCATGAAATCGGTTTCTGGGAGATGGCATCTTACCTTGGATTTCTGCATCAAAGAGATAAAACTCACTGTTGACCTTCCTCCAGGAGAGATTCCAACTCAGCATTATTCCCGGCCATCTTCTGATGGATTCTACCACTATCCAATGTAGCTGGTACTTAAGGTTCACGCTATTGGGTGATAAGTCATCTTCGCCAGCCACAGAGGCACTAATATTTATTGAGCAGTTACTATGTGCTGTGAAGTTAACAAGGATTGGTTTCTTTAATCCCTAAAGAAAAATCCGAGGGAGATACGATTATAACCCCAGTGCTAAAGATGGTGAGTCTGAGGTTTTGGGAGGGTAGCAGAGGCTAGATTCAAATCCCAGCAGCTGGACCCCAGAGCCTTGCACCCGTATCATATTGTAGAGCACACTCCGTATTTTCAGACACCATTCCAGAGCTCCTCCCACCGTAACTCTTCTCTTTCTTCTCCCTCCTCCTTTTGCCTTCCCCTCTTTCCATGAATGCTCTGCCATGCATCAGGTTCTATTTTGTAAGTGGTGGATCATCCAATTCTATTTCGTCTCACAGAGCTAAGGTATTCCTACCAGGCATCCTTTCCTAGTTACTAATCCAGTGAAATCACAGTCTCCACAGCAAATTCAAATAAAGGGAACTGCTCCATCTAGAGTTTCATTTTGCAAGTAAGTTGCTATTTATTTCATGTAGTGCCTTCCTCCCAACCTCTCTTCCCCTCCTCCCCAGAAGCCTTTGCCTTATCCAAACATTAGGCTTTCTATTCCAGGTTGGGCCCAAAATAAACTGATCTATGGTGGCGTGCACAGCCGGTGGCTTCCTGTAGATATCTGGAGGGCAGTGCATTTCTTTTCATCCTCTTTTCTAAACAAATATATCTCTATTTCCATCTTTCTTCCTAGGGAACAGCTCTTTTCTTCTTCCCATACTCTGAACTCTCCTTTCTCCCCTCACTCCGCCCCCTTTCTTTTGTCCATTTAGCTTCTTCAATTTCTGTTTTGCCCACTTTAAAGCAATACAGTCAGTCCTGAGGTCAGATTGAGCTATCGTTTAATGCTGGACTCGTTTGCATTGGCCCATCCTTACATTCACGTAGAAAAGTTTCATCCAGAAAAGTGACACAAAGGCATCTGAAATCCAGGTAGAGTTTTCTTCTGATCTTCATCTATCGATACATTTATAGAGAGGACATAGAATTTTTTGCTCTCAATACCCAATTCCAGATAAGATTGACCTTGACCAGCAAAAGCAGTGGTTGCTAAAACCCTTAAAAGTGGTGGAGCAAAAAAAAAAAAAAAAAAAAAAGCTCCCAGTGCATACTGGCTTTGTGTGGTTACATATGATCATACTATCTTTCCTTATGAGCACATTGCATTTGCTAGCGGTGGGATTTCGAGTAGCTAATCTCTGTGTACCTAAATTCCCTCATCTATGAAATGAGAGTAATCAGAATCGCTACCTCATAGTGTTGTTGTGAGGAATTAATTATAAATGTATCTTAAAACTTTACCTAACATTGGAAGTTTAAGTTGTTACCTATTATAATTCAGTTAAGATGCTAGACCTCCTCTTTCTAATTTTAGTAGTAGCACTTTGCCCTCCTGACTGCCTTCCTTCCATCCTTCATAATGAAAATAGTTATTTGGTACCTATTATGTGCTAGGCTCAGGAACACAATGGTAAGCAAAAAGAGACCCAAGTCCCTACCTTCATGGATCTTACAGACTAATGGGAAGACAGGCAGACATGAAACAGTCCTACAAGATCGTGTAAATGCCCTGTGATACATTCCATGAAGGGTTCAGGAGCTTGTTGAGGGGGCCAAGGGAGCTTAGAACATGGGGATCTGGTCCAACCAGGGAGGACAGTGTCTTCCTCAAGCATCCATCAGGAGCTGATAAGGGTTAAGTGCTAAAAGGTATATGGGAAACAATGTGGCAAGACAGGGAGGCAGGAGTGTTCCAGGCAGGGAGATCTGGGTGATGAGAGCAGAGCCAGTGAGGAGGGAGGAAGGTGATGCAACAAGGAGAGCAAAGGCAGCGGGAGGAGCAGATTAGGAGCACAGAGCTCTCTGGGCCAAATTGGGGATATAGTACACATTGAGTTAAGTCTTTGGAGCAATGGGGAGTCAGAGGGGAAAAATTTAATTTTTATTTCTTTTTTAAATTCCAGTATGATTAACATACAATGTTATATTAGTTTCAGGTATACAATATAGTGAGTCAGCAATTCTCTGCCTTAGTGCGCATCATGAGAAGTGTACTCTTAATCCCCTTCCCCTATTTCACCCATCCCCCTCCCCACCACCTCCCACCTCACTTCTGGCAACCATCCAGTTGTAGCCAGAGAAAATTTTTAAGGTGGGTTTTATGTGTATGTGTGGGGTATTCTGTCTTTAGTGGTAGTATTCGAGTTTCTAAAAGATTACTGTGAATGAATTATTGTGAATTAATACTGTGAATTAATGTGACAAATGGCCTGGTGGGGGGGCAGTGACTAAGCAATAGAAGGCTATCACAGTCATTTACAACAGAGATGACATCAGCGTGGTGGCCAGCGCTGGGGGTAGCCAAGGTGGGAGATTTGCATGGATGTGAGGGCATTTCACAGATAAAATCCCAAAATATTTAGAGACGGATGAGGTTGGGGTTGGAGCAGAGAGAGCTGGGTGCCGTGGATGACTTCATGAATTCTGATGAGACTGAACATTTTCCCTTTTTTTCCCTCCAGTGCCCAAGAGGTATAGGGCAGGACAGCCTGTGGCGTCTTTTACAGAGTAACAACAGTCAGCAGGCCTGAGACATTTGGGAAAAGTCTGCTTAGGCGTGCTGATTAGCCAAAATAAAAGAGGAAGTTGACCTTCAACCCTTGTCTTTGTTTTGTTCCAGCTGCAGAAATCATTTTCGGTTGCTCTCTGACTGGAGTAAACAACACTCCTTGTCACCTTATCCCTTTGACGGTCTGTTCCACTTCTGTATTTTCACTGGGACATGACTCTCACTGACAGTAGAAAGTTCAGCACCCAGACCTGCGGCTGTGAAAATACTTGCTCCTCTCCAGAACTATTAGTGCTTGTGGGAAACACGTCACAGTGCCAACCACTCACTGGTCCTGAAGTGACCTTGTTATTTTGGGACATAGTAAAGGAAATGATATTTTAAAAACCCAAGTGGCACTCTCTCCGGGTATTGAAAGGTGTAAGAGATAAAAACGGTCACCATACTTGAAGAACGGGCGCTGGAGGCTCCCCAGACTGACTCTATATTGTGTCAGCACAATATATCTGAGCTCCGTGAAACAACCCAGGACCAAAGTGCTCTCTTCAGTTGAATAATTAGACAGCAGCGGTGGTCAGTTTGGGAACGCTAATGATCTTCTGTCCCTGCTTTAGAATTTTTATTATGAGGCCAACACCATCCTTAGGCAGAATTCAGAGCAGAGGAGAAAGACTGCTAGATTTTGAACTGCGGTGAGGATAGCCCAGGTTTTATTCCTGTTCTTATCGAGGCACACCCACAGTGCTCATCACGTGGTGGGTACTCAGTGCACGTTGGTTGGATAAAGGATTCACCTGTGCTTTCGTGGGTATTTATATGGTATGGTGAGTTCATAATTTTTTGCCCCACTAGGTAGAGATGGTTGCTTCCAGTCCTCCATATTTATTTCGAACACTATTTCGCGACAAGGGTGTTCTAATGTGAAACAATAAGGAAATCAGCTGTCTGGGTGCAGATATGTTATGTTCTCCCTGGAAAATGCTTTAGCAATCTAAATTGCACTAGAATGAGGTTATTGATGTGGGAGGAAGGGAAAGTAAGATAAAACTCAGAGCTAATTTCCAGACAGGATTGCTACTTTCAGAACGAATTTCAAAGGCTTCTTGTGCACCTGACACGGGTGCTGAAGATTTCCCTATGATTTGTGATTTGAAATGACCTGCCACGTGGTCCTGGGGTCCCCTGTCCTTTGAAGCAGTTGTCTGTTCTCCCGGTTTCTGTTCCCTCCTTTCCCACCATCAGCACCCTGGGCAGGGCCCCATTCCTTCTGGTCTGCGGTGTTGGAATCATCCCTTTACTTCAGTCCTTTTTTAAAACTATGATTTGACTTCTCCTTGTTGCCCCTTACTCTATCACAGGTTCTCAGACTGTGCTTCCCAGACCAGCAGCATTAGCATCACCTGGGAACTTTTTAGAAATGAAAATGCTGGGGCCTCACCCTGGACCTACTCAAAAAGAAACTTCGACGTGGGGACCCACAATTTGGTTTTGACAAGGAGGTCAGCTCAAATGTGAGAACCACTGCTGCTGTGGTATGTAAAGCTCAGTTCTGAGCCTGTCACCTCTTTGTTACTTTTCTTGGTGTCCTTGCCAACAGCCATATAAGCATGTATATCTATGTCCATCTATTCTAGGCCTTCTCCAACAGCACCAGCTGGTTCCCTAGCCGAGCAGGTACGACGTTCTACATGTAACCCAAATGGATTACTTGCTCTTCCCTCTGTCTCTCCCCGATAATGGTGGTTCTGCTAGGAATGCTCCTTCTCCTCCCTCCTTATAGAAACCTTACTCATTCTTTTTTTTTTCTTCAAGCTTTTATTTAAATTCTAGTTAACATACAGTGTAATATTAGTTTGAGGTGTACAACAGAATGATTTAACACTTCCATGCAACACCCAGTGCCCATCACTATAAGTCCCCTCCACAACCCATGCCCCATTTAACCCATCCCCTTGCCCACCTTCCCTAAAAATATTACCTACTACCTTCTTGCCATGGTAGATAAGATTTTAGGTAGATCAGATTTAGTAGACATCCCATTTTCCTTTTCCCTCTTCTCAGTATATCCTCAATTAATCTTGATTTCATGCCAGGGCCATCCCCTTTCAGGGAATGTTTTCAGATGTTGCTTCTCCTCTGCTCCCACAGAGTGCTGTGCCTCCCTTGGTGCATGTCCCCACCTCCTCTGTAACAGTGTTTGTATGCGTGTGTCTCCCATCCCAAATAGAGTGTGAGAGTTGGGGAAATCTAACCTTTTACTTTGACTCTGTGTCCTCCCACAGCCAAGGACAAGGCTGGGGATATACTACACAGTGAGTAAGTGTGGCCAATTTAACAATAAAGCAAAGTATTTGCCTGAACATTGAAGTTTGTACAGTGACAGCAGAATTAGGAATGAGTATTTCCTTTCCAATGTGGTTTTCTCACATTGTGGAGAAAATTAAACCAGAACCAGGAGACTTAGGCCAGACCAAGCTTCTTGGTGACTTCTTGGTGACGTGGGTAAGGCAGTTAATGGTTTTGTTTCCATTTTCATAATATTTATGGGCAGAGTTACAGTGAGGACCAAATGCAACAGCACATGTTATCAAAATAAGATATTACATTGATTCCTTACATATAAAACAAGGCAACCCGTTTTCTGGCTGCACATAGAACTATTAAGAACATTAAAGAAAACCTTTAAATAGAAAACTTCATTATTATCGGGGTGGGGGGTGTCTTCCAAGATCAGCCTAAGATTATTTTTAGGGAAATTGAAATCTTTTGGTCTGAAATTTAAAGCACGAAAACTCAAACTTTAGAACCATTTCGCTATTCTTACTTGTTGATGAGAAATCAGCATTACTGCCTATTTTTCAGCCTTTGGAGGGATTTTTCAAGCTTTATCTTGACTTGATGGTTGAAAAAAAAGTCAACCAAAGGTACATTTTCTAAGCCCTTGTCCGGCCCTACCCATTAGAAAAGTGTGAGCTTGGGGCACCTGGGTGGCTCAGTGGGTTAAAGCCTCTGCCTTCGGCTCGGGTCGTGATCCCAGGGTCCTGGGATCGAGCCCCGCGTCGGGCTTTCTGCTCAGTGGGAAGCCTGCTTCCTCCTCTCTCTCTCTGCCTGCCTCTCTGCCTACTTGTGATCTGTCTGTCAAATAAATAAAAATCTTTAAAAAAAAAAAAAAGTGTGAGCTACTGTTCTATCAAAACTAATTAAACCTTAAATGTATAACCAACTCTCAATTACCAAGGTTAATGGGACTACATGCATACATAATTATATGCTACATTTATACAGTGCTTTTAACTTCTTCAAAGCACATTTCACTGTATTGCATATATAAAACAGATGGATTTTTTTTGAAATCCACAAATGAGGTAAAACAAGAAATCTTCGAATCAATAATTTCAACTTTCTGTGTTTCCAAAGCTATTAGAACTAGTGAAATTGTCTAACAGGGTTTTTTTCATTGCCCTATTCTCTCCTTGACCCATCTCATCTAGAGGTAAGAAATGACAGAAAGATCTGGAGGAATCTCTAGAGGAGAGGAAGTCAAGGACTCAGGCCATCTGCAAACTAGATCATTAGCTCCAGGGTAATTAAAAATAATTGAGTGTATGTGTGATTATATCCAGAAAGTCCAGAAAAGAGATGAAAAGGTGTAGGAAATGATGTGTGAGTAACAGTATTTATGGGGCTCTTGTTATTGTCATTCACTCAACAAGCATTATTAAGCACCTACTGTATGCCAGGTCCTTTCAACAAAGGGAATGGATACAGCCATGAACAACCCAGGCAGGGCTGCTGTTGTCATGGAGATTACCTTCTTGAGTGGTGAAGACAGACAATAAACAGGAACATAAATACACAAACAAGCTAACTTTAGGTAGTTCTAAGCACTGCAAAGCCCATAAACACAGGAATGCGGTATTGAGTGTCTTGGGGAGGGGATGCTATTTTAGATAGGGTAGGCAGGGTAGGCCTGCCTGCTGAGAAGTATATAATTGAGCTGCAGCCTGCCACAAGGAGCCCACCCTGGGTCAGTCTGCCAACCAGAATGATGGGATGAGTGAACTCATCAAGTGTGCCAGAGGGAGGGAGACCGGGCCTGTCCCAGGTCTCTGCTTATTTATTCTGTGTCCTTTTGTGGATATTACTAAAAGCTCTCCAGGACCCCTGATTCATTGCCTCTACAACAGGGCTTGCTAATACTGATCACCTTGACAGGGGTGCTCTGAGGAATAATGGGTAAACAATTGTGAGGAGCTATATAAATGCTAAATAATGATCACAGTAATAACCTTTTATTAAAGTTAGCACCGTGATAGGCAGCTCACACTCGGATGCCTTGGCAAATGTGGAAATTGATACGGCGGCTCCCTGCGCACACCAACACTCTCCTTTAAAATAGAAAAAATAAATGAGCCGATGATCATGATATTCAAAGTGTTAGTGATCAAATAACTGTCTTGAGAGAAAGCTGGTGTGTGAAGTGTAAAATGGGAGTAGCAAGATAATGGCACATTACAGCCCAGAGCGGGCCCAGGGATGGCTGGTGAATGCGACCGCGTGCTTGCTGGTGCTCGCGCCGTCTGCTACCGGGCGGTCATTCTAACCCTGTCAGGACTAGGCGCTGCCACCCCCAAAAGCACTGGCAGACGGAAAGTGGGAAGAGAAGGAGCCGGGTGAGCAGCGTCTTTGCCAGCAGCCCCATCTGGCCCTCTTGGCCTTGGTAAGCCTTCCCCGGGGTGGGGGTGGGAGGGGAACTGAGAAGCCAGCACCAAGGGGCCCTACCTTGGAAGGACACCAAGGAAGTGAGGCGGGAGGGAAGAGGGGAATGAGAGTGGCATTTTTCCCTTCTGGAATGAAATATCCCAATTCTGGGAAAGACTTCTGTTTTCTTTCTACCCGATCAATCCTCCTCCACGATTAGAGATGGGAACCCATTTCCTAGCTGCTCTTCTTCCTTCCCTGCCAAACCTCTCCCCAAAATTTAACATTAACGCCCCCCAAAATGAATTATCTTTTTTGTGTGTGTGTGGGGGGGTCCTATCATCTCTTTGATATAAATAGGCATGTGCCTGAGTGTTCTTTGCTGTCTTGCACCTCACGTGGGACAGTCACACAGTATGATGCACACAAGCACATGCACACCTGCACACCCAGTCCCTCCAGATCCTTTGTGAGGCCCTGGCTCAGCTGCTGTGCAGGGCCTGTGGGGTATAGGCCTCAGAATAGAAAAGTTTACGTTACTGGTTTTTTTCTCCAAAAAGCAGGAAGAGAAGACAATTAAAAACACTTCTTCTAAGGCTGATACTAAATACTTTGTTCTGTATCGAATGAGCAAGTCCCTTTCCCGCCATGGGACAGGGAGACTCGAGATGACCTTGGAGGTGGTAAGAGCTCCCAGTGCATACTTTCTAGAAATTAGAGAGGTTAAAAAGAATATGGCAGGATAATCCTAGTCTTCAAGAAATTGCGGTTTAAATTGGGGTGAGGGAGGTCAAGGGCCTCAAAAAAATCGAATTGATTTTGACCAAATGGAGAAATTTTTAAATGTTAAAGTACCCTGGCGCATGACATTATGGTATTTTGTCAAGTATTTTGGGTTAGCATGCACCACGGGACATAGTAAGTGCTCAGTAAATGTTCTGCTGGTGAGTAAAGCATTTCCATCTACCAGTGTCTCATGTGGCTCAAAACTGAACTCATCTTATTTAAGTATACCATTTCTTCAAGTGCTCTGTTTCCCAAAATAGTCAGTGGAGAAATGTAGGGACAATGGTCTTCAGGAGATGTGGTCATTCTCACGGTCAAATTAGTCTAGGTAAAGTTGGTTCATGACTTTCAGATTTTGTTGGGTAAGTTGTTTTTGTTTTTGTTTTTGTTTTTTTTTAAATAATTTCTTTGTGGGGAGCAAAAGAAGAGGGAAAAAAGGGAATCTCAAACCGGTATTCCACTGAGCATGCAGCTTGACACAGGGCTCTACAGAGGGCTCAAGGCAGGGCTCAACACGAGGTTCCATCCCACAACTCTGAGTTCATAACTGCAGCCAAAATCAAGAGTCAGATGCTTAACTGACTGAGCCATTAAGGTGCCCCTGTTTGGTTAGTGTTTTTTTTTAATGTCTTGTTGGTAATGGTCTGTCAGTAGGTGGGAGAGAGAGGCATAAGGAAGGAAGATACCTGCTTAGATCCTGGGCTCTTTTCATTTATTTGAGAGAGACAGTGCACAAGCAGGGTGAGGGGCAGAGGGAGAGAGAGACAAGCAGACTGAGCCAGGGCCCTGGTGGGGCTCAATCCCAGGATCCTGGGATCATGACCTGACCTAAAATCGGACACTTAACCCATTGAGCCACTCAGGTGCCCCTGGATCCTGTGCTCTTAAATGAAGCTAACCTATACACAACAAAAATCCAGTATCAAACCCCAAGCAATGGTCCCCAGTTACTGTCTTGGATCCTTTATTTTACTTTTCCTTTTTGCTTACCCGTTTTGGACTTGATGAGTAATTTTGGCTTTCCCACTTTTCATCTTTGGCGCTCCTTCGAAAATGGGTTATGTTGATCTGGCTCTTTCTGTTTCTGGGTGCTCAGAAGTTTTCCCTCTATGCAGCCAAATTTTGATCCCAGGATTATTTCCTGGCTTTGGCCTGTCTCAGTGGCATCCGTGCTGGTCATGACTTCTCCAGATGGGGGCATGCACAAGAGGAAGAATCAAACAAAAACCATGCAAGGAAACAGGAAGAGTACCTGGCCCAGCTTACGCTGGGCAGGACACTGAGGACTTGCTGTTGTGCAGTCTCGGCCTCCTTACTTATCTCCTTTTTATTGTTTTATTTTTTAAAAGTAAACTCTATGCCCAATGTGGGGCTTGAACTCATCACCTTGAGATCAAAGAGTTGTATGCTCTACCAACTAAGCCAGCCCAGGCAACCGTTCCTCTCCTTTTTTTAATCCCCTCCTGTTTCTGACTCTTTCTATTTCAATTTTTATTAAATCTCTGCCTTCTAACGGCCAGTCTTCTTCTAGTATCCATTTGTAAGACTTCAGTGGGAATGAGGGTTGGTCTCCATTATGCAAAACAAATTTGATAGCTGGGAGGAATTGCTGAAGCTGTGATGTCTTTGTAGCACATAGCAAATGCCATTTAACCGTATTTTTGGCAAACTACTCTGGCTTTCCAGGGAGTCAGATGATGGGTAAGTCAATAAATATCTGTCAAATGAATGAGTGAATACGTACTAGTTGTATAGCATTGCACCAGTTACTTTAAATAATACAAAGTACGAAACTTCATCCTTGGCTTAAAAAGGATGTCCATGCACAGAAAGGCTGCTTTGAAATTTCAACAAGGGCCGGGCCTGGTTCCCTCTTTCTTCTGGAATGTAAGAAGTCCTCTCTCAGTGCACAACCAGCCTCATTTGGGCAAAAGGGAATATGAGCAAAGCCCTGGTTACAGCAGTAACAGACACTTAGGAGCTAATGAGTTGTAGAAGCTGAACACTTCACTGTCCATGGTTTTCTCCATAACATCTTCATAAACAGCAAAATGCATAATACATAGGTGAATAGGATGATGTGAGCACCTGGAGAATTATAGGCGATACAACTTTGATATCACCCTAGAAGCCTCCACTCTCCTGTCTGATATAATCATCGTTTACTGACTTTTCTTTATAATTTTACCACCTTTCGAAGCTCTCCTAAAAAGTTTGGTTTTACCCAGTTTTGAAATCAAAATAGATTAAAAAAGAAAAACAACAACTCCTCGTGTATTCAACATCAGACATGGAAAAGACAACTAGTGTTTTTAAAAATAAGATCTTTTGAGATGTAGGGGCGCCTGGGTGGCTCAGTCGGTTAAGTGTCCAAATCGGTTTCAGCTGAGGTCATGAGCTCAGCATGATGGGACTGAGCCCCACGTTGGGCTCCACATTCTTTCTTCTCTCCCGCTCCCTCTGCCCCTCCTTCCCAGCTCACAAGCATTCTCTATCTCTCTCTCTTAAAAAAAAAAAAAATTACTTACAAAAAATATGTTGAAGTGTACGATTTCTTTTGGCGATCAGGACATTCACTCTTTAGTGCACTTTTATGTTTGCTGACTGCTAGTCGCTCTACTCTTTCATATTTCAAAGGTATTCCTCCCAAAGCTGCCTTTGGTCTCATACACATCCTTTCCTGGACTCAGTGGGACTTGGGAGGATACTGAACTCCTCATAGAATGGTCGTTGCTATCCCATGATCGTCACTGTTATTATTCCTAATTTTTACGTGGCTTTCAAAAGCCTCCTAAAGTCTGTACTTTCAAAATGCTATCTACATCTTTAATTATACCTGACAATAAACTCTCACCACAAAATCTGTTTGATCTTGCACTATACCCATCATTATCTTCAAATATCCTATTTAAAGAAAAAAAATCCCATTTATATCAGGTTCCCAAAGAGTTATAATATTTGCAGTGGTGCTCTTTCTGTAATTGCTGTTTGTGTAATTCTTGCAAATCAAAGTTGTACAAATGATTGGATGCCACTTGCATTGTCTACCAGATTGGGATAATGTGGTCCTTTAAACTACTGTGTACTGAACAAATCCACAGAGCAAAAACTGAAATGGAACTTGGGCAACTGGGTCTCCACAGAGAAACAGATCGGATGCTGTAGTGTTGACAGAGTGCTTTGGATCCAGAATAATCATGCTAATCACTCTTCTTCCAGATTAATCAGCTAATGTTGTTTTTCATGAAGAAGAGGTCTTCATGAGTCCTGGTGAGATAGGATTTGGGAAGGCAGAGAGCAGCAGGGAAAGCTTCTGGGGATGAGATCAGTTGGAGCAAAGGACAGAAGGCAAAAATTAGGAAGCTGTATGCCTGAGAAGCGATCTGGACCTCAGGCGTGACAAATATAAGCTTACAGCATTGCCACTACTTTGTGAAACACGGTATTTTTGTGATTATTTTCCTTCATCCCGATTTCATGTTTTTATGATATAATCTATAGTCATATCCGGTCTCATTTTTCTGTGTATTTAGATACAGGGACTAGAGTGCAATGGCTGAATAAATAGTTTCAGGAGCAACAAGGTTGGGGAGGGAGGTTGGGTCATATTGTGAAAATCCTTAAAATACTTATCTTGGACTTTATCCGTAGAAGTCATTTAGTGTTTTGTTTGTTTGTTTGTTTGTTTGTTAATTGGGAGCCCCGTGAGGAAAACAGTGTTTTTGATGGTTTGTAGGGCGTTGAAGACTCGAGGCAGTATGATAATACAGTGATAATTCAGGCATTAAAAATAAGGTTGGACAGGGCTGGTCATGGTGGTGATGGATCAGAAAGGAAGGGGTGGGTGCAGCATTATAACAGGAGAATTTGGCTTCTTTCTCTTGGTCTTTTCAGCCATTTGGGCTTAATACCGGTCAGTCTTCCTGATTTGTTTTCCTTACTATTTAAATTTTCCTTCTTCCCTTGATTTGTTTTCCTTACTATTTAAATTTTCCTTCTTCCCTTGATAATCTCCTTTTTCTTTCTATTTTTTCCCCTTTTCTTTCTTTTGCTTGCATTTAAATTTTTTTTTTCTTTTACCTTCCTATACGGGATGATAACTGAGTCAGACGGATACCAGATGGAAGATAGGGGTAAACATCAACCATAAGATTCACTAACTAATTAGAATATGTTGCTACTTAAAAAATTGGTTTTATATCTTTTATCTTTAGTTAGAAAGAAGGAAAGAAAAGGTAAGAAGAAAGACAAGGGAAGAAAAGAGAATGAAAAAAGGAGAGAGAAAAATTTTCGTTTATTTATTCATTCAAGAATGCTGTTTCCAGGGACGCCGAGCGGCTCAGTTTGTCAAGCGCCTGCCTTCGGCTCAGGTCATGATCCCAGAGTCCTGACAGAGAGCCCCGCATCGGGCTCCCTGCTCAGCCAGGAGCCTGCATCTCCCTCTCCCTCTGCTGCTCCCCTTTCTTGTGCTCGCCTGCTCTTTCTCTGTCAAACAAATAAATAAAATCTCCAAAGAAAAAGAAAAGGAATGCTGTTTCCAGAGAAGGAAAGCCAAAAAGGTGGAGAAGATACAACAAAAATGACTTATGGTATTGTAATTCTATTATACATTTCCCCTTTGAAGTCAGCTGGTCAAGTGTAGACACCAGGAGGCAGAAGATGAAGGTGTGATTAGTCTTCTTCTGTTCCTTTAGGTCATGTTATTCTTCATATCAAAGAGGTGGAGTTAAATCTACCCCTAGGACTTAGTGACCAGCTCAACAAATAGGATGATCTGGGAATGACTTTTGGGGATTTCTGAGGCAAGGCTGTAAGAAGCCTGGGTCTTTTGGAACATTTACCTGTGGTATGTGCTCTTTTGGAATCCAGCCACTACTTTGAGAAAAGCTCAAGTCATCTGAGACCCTCCAGTTGCCAGCCCCAAGTAAGATGATAGCCAGCCTCCCTTGCCAGTCATGTGAGTGAACCATCTTGACATCCAGCTCGGTGGAGCTATGGATGGTTGCAGCCCCAGCTGACCTCTGACCGCAGTTACTGGGAGACCCTAAGCCAGAACTGCCCAGTCAGTCCCAGTCAATCCACAGAATAGTAACACATGGGAATGAATTACTGTATTAAGCTACTACACTTCAGTGTGATTTCTTTTTTCTCCTTTTTGAAAGATTTTATTTATTTATTTATTTGTCAAAGAGAGAGAGAGAGCACAAGCAGAGGGAACAGCAGGCAGAGGGAGAAGCAGGCTCCCCGCTGAGCAAGGAGCCCAATCTCAGGACCCTGGGTTCATGACCTAAGCTGAAGGCCGATGCTTAACTGACTGAGCCACCAGGCGTCCCTGGTATGATTTTTTATATAGCAATAGATAATTCCTTCATTCTTATGTGAGTCATAAATAATGCTTTATCAAGTGTTTGAGAGATTCCTAATGTCATCCAGAATGTATGCATATTTTTTTGCTTTTGTCTTTCTCCTAAAAATCACTTTATTACTCAGTAGCTTTGACATTGGATTCTGAATTGACCTTGATCAGAAATCTTAGGAAATACTTAAGCAAATATTTTGTTTTTTATCATTTTAATTTATTTTTAAGTAAGCTCCACACCTCTTGTGGCTTAAAATTAGAACCATAAGATCAAGACCTGAGGTGAGATCAAAGTCAGATGTTTAACTGACTGAGACACCCAGGCACCCCAGCACCCCCAGCAAATATTTTAGACACCATCATATTTTGAGTACTGGCTCAGGATAAAGTGATACAGATGTGACAAAAATAATTCTCATGTGTAATCAAGTTTAAGTCCTAGCTCCTCGTTTAAGTCCTAACTCTCTGTCATTTATTACTGTGTGATAAATGGGTAAGATATTTAATGTCTCTAATTCTAGTTTCCAATGATATACTATATTTGAAAGTATTTAGTAGTGCCTAGCACAGCATATTCAATAAATGTTCATTTCTTTCCATTTCTATGAAAGTCTCATGCTCATAAGTGCAACCATGTTGAAACTTACCATTATCACACTGCTTCCTAAAACTATTTTTATTAGTTATCAAAATTACCCTTGATAAATATTTCATAAGCTTCCATAATATTACCTTTACTAATGTGATCTACTTTACTTTTCCTGTGGGATAACTTATTTAGTAGATCTGGGGGACTCATTCTGTTACTAGATCCTCACAAAAGTACTTTTGTGACCACCTTCTTTGTTTTTCAAGGGCATGACCCTGTTTCATATCTTGAATGTGGTTCTCTACCCTAGTACAAATGTTAATAAGTTAAGTGCATACCAAATAAGAATTTTAATTCAGTTCATCATATGTTTATGTATTTAAATTTAAGAGTCACATTGATATAATTGGTAACATTACCCATTTGCTTTGATTTGAGATGCCAAGTGATTGAAAAATTTTTTAATTTGGAAGTGAATTACCTTGCTTATTTGAATTTATCATTTTTGCATAATTAGGATGAACTAATTTAATTTGCAGTTATCCTTTTAAATGACTTAAATGATGTCTGCTGAAATACTCAAGGCCACATGATTAGTGGAGTCACCCCGAATATTACTGATTCTCGTGGGTAGGAAAGGACAATGGAACTTGTGAAGCCCGGAAATGAAGTTACAAGCTTGATCTTTTTTCCATTAATATATATGTATATATATTTTTCTTCTTGGTTCCCCAGGCCTCACTCTAGGCTGCTCTATGTTTTCCAGAGGGACCACACATTGCAATTTGGTGCTGGTTCTCCTTTTCCAACTCTGTCCTGATTCCGTGTCATTTGCACTTGATGTTCAGCTCACATCTTGTCTCTTCCCTCAAAGGGAAGGCTGGTTACTCATTTGGTGGGTTATGGTAAAAATCCCCAACAGTGCTATTTTTTTTTTTTTAAGATTTTGTTCATTTATTTGACAGACAGAGATCACAAGTAGGCAGAAAGAAAGGAAGGGAAGCAGGCCCTCTGCTGAGCAGAGAGCCCGATGCGGGGCTCGATGTGGGGCTCGATGCAGGGCTCGATCCCAGGATCCTGGGATCATGACCTGAGCCGAAGGCAGAGGCTTTAACCCACTGAGCCACCCAGGCACCCCTCCCCAACAGTGCTTTTTATGGGACTGAGATTCTTCCAGCAAATACTACTTTTTGATGATACATTTTAATGAGCCTTTTAAAAATTGGGACACCATGGGACGCCTGGGTGGCTCAGTTGGTTGGACGACTGCTTTCGGCTCAGGTCATGATCCCGGAGTCCCGGGATCGAGTCCCGCATCGGGCTCCCAGCTCCACGGGGAGTCTGCTTCTCCCTCTGACCTTCTTCTCGCTCATGCTCTCTCTCACTGCCTCTCTCTCAAATAGATAAATAAAATCTTAAAAAAAAAAAATTGGGACACCAGACTATGGCTAGTGAAGCTGGAACCTATAATTTTAGAACAGCGTTTGCAGTCTAGTTTTGCTCCCATTAAAATGGCTGCCCATTAAACTCGTTAGTGGAATCCACCATATTGTGTTGCTTAACTTTTACCATCTTCTTATGGTTTTTCATTTTTTTCTTTCACAGAAAGCACTGGGCCTAAATAAATCCTTTACTCTTCTATAATGCTTTCATTTTGACCCTACTACTGCTGCAGATCAACCAAATTTCTTCATTACAGCAATCTCTACACCACCAATCTCCAACAACCTTGTTAACCAGGTTTTCAAATATACCCTCAAGAGGTAGTCAACAAAGGTGAACTCCCCACCCGCCCCCATATAGGACATTTTCAGGAAGTAGGAGCTTTGTCTTATTCTTTTCAGGGAGCTTTCAGACCAAAAAATGAAACAAAGTAGATAACTTGTTACCAACATTAGAATCTCATTTGAAACTATTTTCTACAGCTCAAAATGTGGCATAAGGCAGATCTTTACTTAAGAAGGGCCTTATTATTTAAGTCCTCTTGAAGACCTTGAGATTGCCTGCATGAGTACTGCTGTGGGAGGATGTGAAGCACAGTCTTGGCCGCTCCAGTATCTAATTTAAGTGCAGAAAGTGAGATCATCTCCCAAAGCACAGGAATTGATTTTACCTCAAGCCCCTCCTTGGTATTAAACTCCTACAATCACAGACTATAGAAAAGGAAGAAATTTGGTGTTCATGCTGTCTGATTTTACAAACCAGGAAACTGAGACTCAGAGGTGCGAGCTCATTATGCTCATCTGGTTATTTAGTTGGTTTCTTGGATGAGGATGGTTTCAGAAAGGAGGCAGAAAAGTAGAAGTATTCAAAAACTATTTAGGAACTGTAACATCAGCACTGACTTGTCGGGGATGGCATGGTGCTGACAGACTGAGTACCCACAGAGGAGGGGCATGGTGCTGGGAGACTGAGTACCCCATAGGGGAGGGGCATGGTGCTGAGAGACTGAGTACCCATAGGGGAGGGGCGCAGTGCTGAGAGACTGAGTACCCACAGGCATGGGGCATGGGGCTGAGAAACTGAGTATCCACAGGGGTGGGGTGTGGTGCTGAGAGACTGAGTACCAACAGGGAGGGGCATGGTGCTGAGAGACTGAGTACCCACAGGGGAGGGGCATGGTGCTGAGAGACTGAGTACCAACAGGGGAGGGGCATGGGGCTGAGAGAC